>NC_142336.1:43271196-43573071 GCF_054954075.1 Amborella trichopoda
AGGTCATGATTTGTGATCAAATCACGTTAAATATTGTGCTCTGTGGATTTAATGTTGCTGGATTTTTCATTCCATGTTCATGCTTTGATATTGTATAGTTTCCATTTATTGTTTATATTGATATGAATGTGCAATACCTGTGAATGTTATATACCCTTGCTGATTTTCACCAATCGATCCCAACAACTGGTATCATAGCTTAGGGTTTTTTCTTCATTGTGTTTGTGAAGAAATGATATTTTTGCTATTGTGGTTATTTGTTGTATTTTTTCTTGAAAATGGAAAGGGTAATGGAATTTGAAAAATTAAATCAAAGTAATTGGCCAATATAGAAAATGATGATAGAAGATTATTTTGTCGGAAAATAATTAGATCGGCCACTTCGAAGTAGGGAGGCCATGCCTGTTGGAATGGAAGATTGGGAATGGGATGTTCTTGATTGAAAATGTTTGGTAGCTATTAGACTATGTATTTCACCGTCAATTTTATTTGATGTTTGTCAATATAAAACATTTACAGAGCTTTGGCAATCTTTTGAGCAACCCTCTGGTGCAAATAAAATAAATGCGATGAAACAATTATTTCTTCTGAAAATGAAAGAAGGTGGTCAAATTAGGTCGCATGTGAGTGAATTTAATTCAATTTTTACACAATTGAGGTCTTTGAAAGTGAATTTGGATGAATAAGTATTATGTTTGCTTTTGCTGAGTTCTTTGCCTGCTAGTTGGGATACCTTGGTTACTACTGTGACTAATACAATGGGTAACAAGTTTTATTTAAAAGATGTTGTAGCTTCTTTCTTAAATGAAGAGACTAGAAAAGCATCCACCAAAATACTTGCCGAATCAAAGCAAGCATTGGCAGCAAGAGATAGAGGAAGAACACAATATAAAGACCAACCCTATGGATTTAATAGGGGCAAATCTCATAGCAGAGGCAGGTCCAAGTCACAAGGCAAGAATGTTACTTGCTGGTATTGCAAGAACCTGGTCGCACAAGGAAAGATTATTATTATTTAAAGAATAAGCAAAATGCCAAGGGTAAGGATAAACCATGCCGAAACAAGTACAGTTTCAGATATTGAAGATGATGTCACTTTTACTGTTGCATGCACAACATTGTCTATTGCAGATATTTGGGTTTTAGACTCTAGTGCTTCATTTCGTATTTACCCAAAAAGGACATATTTTTCATCTTACATTGATGTGGATGGTGGCTTGGTTTATCTTGGTGATGATCGAGCTTTCAAAATGCTGGGTATTGAAAATGTTGTTATGAAGCAATCAGATGGAGAAAAGCACACATCAAAAAATGTGATGCATATTCTTGCGTTGAAGAAAAATTTCATTTCAGTGGGGCAATTAGATGACTCTAGCTTTGGAAATGGGTCATGGAAAATTTCATGAGGTTGTATGACAATATTGAAAAGGCAAAAAGATGAGAGTCTCTACACTCTTCATGGCACAACTCAAAAAAGAATGATGCTACAAAGAAGATCGTTGTTGTAGCTAGTAGGCATGAGGATATGCAGATTTGGCATAGCGGTTTGGGTCATCTCAGTGAGCATGGTATGAGCGTATTGTAAACTCAAAATCTTATTCCTATTTCTAAGCATTTCTTTCTTGATTTTTGTGATCATTGCGCCATGGGTAAGCAGCATAGAGTTAGTTTTAAAAGAAATGAATCTCATAAAAAAAGTAAAGCATTAGAATTGATTTATTCTGATGTTTGTGGCTCTGTTAATGTTAAATCTTTTGATGGAACGTTTTATTTTGTCACGTTTTTAGATTATTATTTATCCATTCGCATCTAAGGATCAAGTTTTTGAAGTTTTCAAAGATTTTAAAGCCAAGGTTGAAAAAGAAACAAAGAGATTTATAAAATGCTTGCAAACTGATAATGGTGGTGAATATTGCTCGAATACTTTCGATACTTTTTGTAAAGATAATGACATTCGCAGAGTAAGGAATGTTCTTGGGACACTACAACAAAATGGTGTCATTAAGATGATGAATAGGACCATCATTGAAAGAGAAAGAAGCATACTATCACAATCTGGTCTTGGTAAGCAATTTTAGGCAGAAATTGCTAGTACAACTGTATGTATGATTAATAGATCTCCCAGTGCCTCTTTGAATGGTGAAATACTTGAAATTCTATGGAGAGGTAAGAGTGTGTCATATGAACACTTGAGAACATTTGGGTATGAAGCTTATGTTCAAGTGCCCAGCAAAAGTAGAATCAAGCTGAATGTCAAGTCAAGAAGTTGTATTTTTCTTGCGTATGGTGGTGATGATAGATGTTATAGGATTTGGGATCTTATTGCAAATAAAACTATCAAAAGTCGGAATGTTCTCTTTAATGAGAATATAATGGCTTTTGAAAAGAAGCAAGAAAAGCCGAAACAAGAAAGACTTGTTTTGGATATACAAGAACCAAATCCCATTGTTTTATCTCGGCAACTGAAAGAGAGTCAAGCTCAAACTCAAGACAATTTTGATGTAGGTGATGCTAGTTGAGTGGATGACACTGAATTAGTTCAAGATGAAGAAGGCATACTTGTTACACCTGAGCCAGAATTGAGAAGATCCACATGCCCTCACAAACCCACATAAAGGTCTTCTCCTTCCTTTTATTATGTTTTGTATACTGATAGTGGTGTATTGAGCCTTTTCAGAATGCTATTTATTGCCCTAATGCTGAAATGTGGCATAAAGCAATGGAGGAGGAGATTGATGCTTTGCATAAGAATGACACGTGGGAGTTGGTGGAACTTCCACATGGGAATAAAGCATTGAAGAATAGGTGGGTATATGTTATTAAGTGGGAGGCAAATGGTCTTTTGTGATATAAAGCCAGACTTGTGGTGAAAGATTATGGACAAGAACCAAGTGTTAATTTTAATGAAATTTTTGCTTAAGTTGTTAAGCATAGGTCTATTAAAGTTGTTTTATCTTTGGTTGTTAACTTGAATTTGGAGCTAGAACAACTTGATATTAAAACTGTCTTCTTACATGATAATCTTGATAAAGAAATTTATATGTGTAAACCTGAAGGTTTTGAGAACAAAACCAATCATAACTTAGTTTGCAAGTTGAAAAAGGGATTGTATGGTTTGAAACAAGCATCTAGGCAATGGTATAAGAAATTTGAGAGTTTTATGTTGCGTGAAGGTTATTCTAAATACGTTTTTTATCATTGTGTGTACTTCATGGGTTCAACATATGATTCTTTTACTGTTTTGTTGTTTTATGTTGATGATATGCATGTTGCTAGCAATGATTTGTGTGAAACCAAGCGTTTAAAGCTTGATATGTCCAAGAATTTTGCCACTAAGGATCTTGGACCAGTCAAAAAGATTTTGGGCATGTACATCAATAGAGACAGAAAGCAAGGCAAGCTTTGGTTAAGTTAATCTGAATATATTTCTAAAGTTCTTGAGTGCTTCAATATGGTTGACTATAAACCTGTTTCCATGCCATTAACTGCATATTTCAAGTTGTTTAAAAGGGAGTCTCCAATGAATGAGGTAGATAAAAATAAGATAAAGAATGTTTCATATATTTCTGTAGTGGGTAGTTTAATGTATGCAATGGTTTGTACTAAACCTGACATTACCCATGCAGTGGGAGTTGTTTCCAGATTTATGTCTAATCCAAGTTGGGACCATTGATAAACAGTTAAGTGGATTCTTCGGTATTTGAAGTGGATACGAAATGTATGCTTGTGTTTTATAAATTCATAATTGGAAGTTGTTGGTTTTGTAGATGAAGTTTATGCAGGATGCCGTGATACTAGAAGGTTTACCACTTGATATATTTTCAATGTTGGTGGTGATGTAGTCAGGTAGATGTCAAGGTTGCAGGATATCGTTCCCTTGTCATCAACTGAAGATGAGTATGTGTCATTGACTGAGGCAGCGAAGCAAATGATTTGGTTGTGAATGTCACTTAGCCAGTTTGGGGTGAAACAAGAAAAATATATTGTGCATTGTGATAACTAGAGTGATATTCATCTGGCTAAGAATACATCGTATCATTCCAAGATAAAGCATATAGAGGTTGGATATCATTTTATTCGGTTGGCCCTCGAGCGCAGATTTACAAATGGACAAGATTCATATTGAGAAGAACCTTGCCGATATGTTAACAAAGGTTGTATGAACTAAAAATAATACGACGTGTAGAAGGCTTTCGGGGTTGGAGGAGACGTAACCTCGGGTGGATGGAGAGTGGTGCATTGGCGATTATTTCAAAGACTTTGTGATTTGTCTTCAAGTGAGAGATTGTTACATGTGTAAAAACAAATAGTACATGTGGGAGTTTTATTTAACTTTTCTCTTTTTTATTTTGGGCCATTGGATTACATCTAATCCAATAGTTGTGGTGTTGTTAGAACTTTACTCTTTTAAAGGGACTAAAACCTTTTTGTTTAGAGAGAGAAAGAGTGAGAAAAAGATAGAAAGATTGGGTGGCAATTGGGTTTTCTCTTAGGAGCTTAGTATACTCTGTTTTAGAGATAGAGTGAGTAAAAAGCTTGAACTCTATTGTGGGTTTGCTGTATGTCCTGTTTTAGTAAGAGAAAACGTTAAAGAGAATTTTTTGGTGCTCTTAGTGCCTTATTTTGGGGCTCTATTTAGAGTGAGAAAGGGTTGCTGGAAATTGATATTTTGAGCTCGATTTCACTTTGTAATATTCCCAAATCAGTAAGTAAAGTCTCGCGTCATTCTCCTGTGGATGTAGGTCACGATTTGTGATCAAACCACGTTAAATCTTTATGCTCTGTAGATTGAATACTGCTAGATTTTTCATTTCATGTTATTGCTTTGATGTTATGTAGTTTCCATTGCTTGCTTATATTGATATGAATGCACAATAATTGTGAATGTTATAAATCCTTGCTAATCCCAACAGAAAGTACTTTACAATCTACCAACCCCAACCTAATGGTAAAGTTGTATTCGATGAAGCTTTATGCAATGCACTTCATAAAGCAGTAGTCTCTAATGTAAAAAGAGACTGGCATGAAAGATTACCGAAAGTATTGTACGCCTACAAGACCACAACGAGAGGACCAATTGTGATTACTACACATGCCTTTATTTATGTTGGAGAATCGGTTTTACCCCTATATTTCAAAATACCGTCTTTACGCGTGATAGTATATAATAACACGTGGGAAGATGACAGGGCTATGATTCGCTTGGAAGAACTTGAAGCATTACATGAAAGGCGACTCTGTGCCAAGCAAAATAGAGAAATATATCAAGCACAAATGGGTAATGCCTACGCAAAATTGCTCATTCAAGCAGGGTGAGCTTGTTCTTGCCCTAATACATTGCATCATATACCCTAGGAAACCACATGAGAAATTTCAACCTAATGTGAATGTGCATTTGTTGTGTTGAAGAAGTGGTTGCCTCTCTTGAAAGTAGCAACATCATATATTTATGAAATATTGCTTGCACTTTGCACAATCATATTTGATCTATAGTTGGTGGTGATGATTGGCTCTACTAGGAGTATGATAGGGATCTTGAACTTTGAACCAATTGAAGAAACAAATAATCTCAAATTGCATAACAATGTAAACCCTTGCTCATAAAAATGATGGCGATGAATTGGGAGATTGTATTGCTAATGCACTTTGGGATGACTATTTTGCTTACCATTGAGCACAAATTAGCATAAAAATATATGATTGGTTGTAATTGTGAATTCCATGCTTCTATTTTGTTTTGGATAATAATATTTTGTGGATTTTATTTTGGTCAATATATAGATATAAGGTTAAGCTTGCCCCACGATATTATAAAACTGAGATCATAATCTTTAAAATGGGCGAAATTAGTCATGGTTTATGGGTTATGGAACGGGTATTAAAGTCTCTTATTTACTATTGCATTTGTTCATTATCCTCTCAATAGCCATGAAACACTTTAATTTTTTCCACATTATTTGTTTATCAAACCCATGAGAAAAGAGAGTTAAAGATCAAGGTTGGTTAAACATGATATAATGAAAAACATAAAGAAAAAAAATATGAAGTCATAATTTACTTGCAAAGCATTCAAATAAACATATCTAACTAATAAAATTTACTTTTAATATTTTAACAAAATTCAAATACTCTATCAAAAATATAAAATAAGATGAACAAGTTTCTCATTGAAATAATTAAAAAAAAAAATGATGTAGGATTTTTTATTTGACGTCCAAACTGGGCCTTAGGACCCAAGGCAATCGGAGAGGAGACTTTACCACAAGCAAAAGCTGGAAAATATTAATTGAGTTTGCATCTCATGCTCATGAGGGACATAGTATATAACAACTCTCTCGAGAAAATGGTAACTTCATGAATTTTTCTTTTTCTGAATTTTTAGGATCCATCTAAGTGTCATCAGATTAGGGGTGGGAATGGACCCGGGCTAGACACGGGACCCGTCGTATATACCTGACACGGGACCCGTCGTTTATACCCGACACGGGTCGGGTATGGGTCTCGCATTTGGACCCGGCGGGTCAGGCCCGGGTCCAAAACTTGGACCCGAACACTATCTAGGGTCCAGGTCCGAGTCTGGATCCAACTAGACCCGACCTGTACTTGTAAAATGTTAGAGATAAAATAGTTTACTTTAAGTCCTATTCATTTCAGTGTATTAAAGAACGTATATAATTAAAACTAATAGTCATCTTTAATTATTAAATGACAAATCACATGGCTTGAAATCTAATAGCGGATGATTGTGACCTTGTTGCCAATAATACAAGTATATGATGCTAAAAAAAAGGGCAAAAAAAAAAAAAAAAAAGCATCCCATAGTGAGGATGACAATGGACCTGAGACCCGACAAGTACGGGTATGGGTCCAATTTTGGACCCGACGGGTCAGGTCCGGGTCCAAAACCTGGACCCGAATCTATTCGGGTCTGGGTCCAGGTCCAGCCCGACCCGACCCGTTGCCACCCCTACATCAGATGATCATTTTGAAGAAAAAAAATTAAATTTTAAAATCTTGAACACCTAGATCTTTCCCTTTGAAATTAGATGGTCTTGTTCAATCCTGGGATATTAATTTCTTTGAGGCACATAGAGCGACTTATATATTTATTTGCTCTTTGATGTTGCTTGCTAGGTTCTACATGTTAAATCCCCAACTTTTAAGATCCGAAAAGCATCAAGGGTGCCTTTCCTTGATTCTGAATTCCATCACCAGAGCGCACAAGCCTCCCATTTTCCCTTCCCCACTGTTTGTAAACATTTTTGTTTGTAACACAATAGGGCCAAAGACACATTAAATTGTGGTCATCCCATGAAATTAATATTCTAAAAATTCTCAATCCGATCGGGATTGGGAGATTCAAATTGAATTGATGGTACCAGCCCAATTTTTAGTCCGAATAGAGAATCGGTCTAGTTTTGATCGACTTGGTTCTATCAAAGAAACAAGTGAGTATATCCGGGAATTAGGTGATCCGGACAAGCTGAATCCCCCAATTCCAACCCCTTTTTATTATTTTTTCAATTACCCAACTTTCAAATTTAAAATTATTATCTAACCTTTCCTCTAACCAATTCTTGCTCTAGAAAAATCGGCTTGAAGCGGCCGTTCGGATTGGTGCAATGCCTGATTTGGCCTCATAGTCCCGGCTTTTAAAATATCAAACTATGATATGATAGGGAGAAATTGTGACAGACAGAGAAACTAGAAAGCAAAACAACATGATAGAAGCTTGCATCGAAGAAAGAGTTCACATGACAGAGCATCTTCAATATCACTTAGATTACAATTTATTGTTTATTCAAAGTGATCTTGGGTTGTTTGTGGAGGTAAGACGACAATCTTCCTCAAGTGATTCTGCACAAATGATAACAATAAAAGTAATAAGTTATCTAAATCAAGATTGAGAGAGAGAGAGACACAGGGAGCTTTTTAAAAACCAAGGGGTTGGTTGCTTGAAATATTTGGGCCATTCATAAATAAATAAATAAAGGGTGCGATTTTTTTAAGGTTGCAACCTTAACCAATCCAATTAAGGTTCACTTTAAAATTTTATCATAACATATAATTTTGTTGTAAAAAATTCTTAGTATTATCTTTAAATTTATTTTCATACCTAATTAGAAAATTTTAAATTCTAAAAATGGTAAAAATCAAGAAGATCTATAAATATATGAAAATCTTGAAAATGGACGGTCTAGATAATGTATTGCAAGATGCACTATTTTTGAGATTCAAAAACTTTTTTTTTTTCATCTTCATAGATCTCGATGTCAAGATGATTTATTGAAGGGCTTTTTCAATATTAAAACAACATTTTCGATATTTTTTTCAGGTGCATCTGTGATTTTACATTTTAAGGTGGCAACCTTATATAAACCTTTTCCATAAATAAAAGGCCCTAACTCGGTGTTGGTCCCGCCTAACCAGGTTCTCAGGATGGGTGGGCTAAAAACGGTCTTAACCTTTGGCATATGAACAAAGTGACCGCTCTTAAAATTCGAACCCTACCTGAGCCTTTTTACCGTTATACCAAATAACGGCCCCTTAATTCCACAAAATTTAGGCCATCGATAATTCCACAAAAACGTGTTACAGAAAAAGCTGTTTGCTTGCAAGCGGTCCAGCCACAGTCAAATCAGACAGCAAAAGAGCTGTCTGTAGGTGCCATATCCAAAAGAGGGGTGATCCAAACATGTCCAAATGGCTTGGATTACATTGGATAATTGGATTTGTCGCTATTTTCCAAGCAACCCATCCAAACCGGTCCAAAAAAAGTTTGTATAACGTGTCAACTATAGTATGGAAGTAAAGTGCACCTCAAAGATCTACACAAATGATTTCTACGACGTCAAAAAATATCAAAATTGGTCGTCTCGATCTCGAGATATATGAACATAAAAGAAAAAAATGATTTAAAAACCAAAAAGTAGTGCATATTGTAATATATTATCAAGACTGTTCATTTTCAAATTTTCAGTGTTTATTGACTTTTCTCGAGCTACACCATTTTTAGGGCATCCTACATCCACCTTAAAAATGGATTAAGATGGATGTGGAGTTATAGTCTTTCCACCAATAAGGTAAAATTAATTGTTTGGAAAAAAAAAAATACTTATATTTTTAATTTAAAAATCTATTTATTTATTGCATGTTCTACATGTTAAAAAATTATATGTACCTAAAATTTGGTAGGTTGAATATCTCAACCACTAAGATCTTGAATTTGAAAAAACTAAATAAGTATTAACCTTTGAAGATGATCTATTTTGTATTATTTTTTAGACCATGCCTTTCAATTTTTCAAGGATTATCCTTTAAAACCTAGGGCGGCCACGGACCACTCACGAAATGCTTTCCGCATCATGTGAACCGGCAAAAATTGGGAAGCAGTAAACATTTATTTTCTCTAAAAATCGCCCTACCTAAATATTTACATCACTGAAAATCTCTCTTTCTTTTTATAAAGATACTTTGGGTTTACAGAAAATAATTTTCCATTAGGATACTCTTCTTTTAACATTACCTATTATTTTTGAGATATAGGATCGTAAGGACCATGGACCACTCACCAAATACTTTCCACATATCATGTTAACCAGCAAAAATTGGGAATCAGTAAACATTTATTTTCTGTATTGAATCTCCCTCTTTCTTTTTATAAAGATGCTCTCGGTTCACAGAAAATATAAGATTTTCCATTGGGATACTCTTCTTTTAACATTACGTATTATTTTGAAATATAGAATCACTTTGATATCTTATTATTTTGGAGTTTGTACAATATTTTTAAAGGAACTTATTGGTGAAATCTTCGATGGAATTTTTTGTTAAATTAAGATTTTTAATGTACTGTTATTGTTAATTTGTTTATCTTTAAACCAAAATTCAATAATATTAAGTTAATAAAGAAACAAAGTTATAGAGAAGACGATTTTTTTTTTTTAAAAAAGTTTTTTTTAAAAAAATATAAAATACAGATATATATGATTTCCGTTAAAAAAACTCGGTTTTTTTACTCTCTTTTTGAGCCGGGCATGGGCTTGGTATGGAAGAACGTTTTCCCACTGGTTCAGGCCAGGCCCAAAAAATGAACATTTTGGGCTTTTTTGGGCCTTGCCTTGGCCAGTCCGGAGGCCATCACTCTACGGTTAAGGGTGTTTGTGAGCACGTGTGTGTATGTTAGTGTTCATGAGAAAGAGAGTCACTTGGTGCAGTCAGTGCTCTTAGAGATGGGGATGTTCAGCTTCACCCCGCACAGCCCCGGGAGTGCCGCGGCGCGATCGTCTTTGAGATTCAGGATGCCATTGGCGACTTCCTTGAGGCATACACAGATGGACTGCCTCATATCCCGGCTGTTAGCACCCGCATTCACATTCTGCACACCGCTGCAACACAGCGTGTCCGGGCTGTTCACATCAGCAGTCAGATAGCTGAGACATGGCGTGAGATCTCTAACCATTTCCTCCCTTTGCATCTCTTGGCATTGAGGAGTTTGTTGAGCAATGCTAGAACCAAGAACAATGAGAGTAAAGAAGAGAACAACATTTTTCGCCATATTATCTTAATCAATCAAGCTGATAATTGCAGGTTTGGGGGTTCATAGCATATTGTTATATAGATTTGAGGCCAGGTGGTGTAAAATGGAATTAGGAGAGGGTGTGTTAGGAGGTGCAGTGAAACTTTCGTGCTGCGTGTTTTAGGACTGCTACACCAGAGCATGGAGTTCATGCTTGCTTCTTCCCTTTTTTCGACTTTTTTTAGAGCATGTATACTATACTTCCGAGCATATTTCTATTCACTCGACTTATTTGGGAGGAATTTTTTCAAAAAAGAGACTGCACAACGCTTATGAGCGAAAAAGGAACAAATAGAATCACAAATGTTCGAGGACAACTAAATTTAAGTACTTTGCTTATAGGAATAGGAGCACCAATCCCTTTAACAATGTTGAATAAGAGACGTTTTGCTACATTAATTCATTTCGATTGACACTTGGTCTTTTGGGGCCATGGCACTATAGGCCAGGAAACGGGCCAGGCTAAGGTTGGCGGGGCCCGCTTGACCCAGTCTAGGCTCAAGAAGCCTTTGCCTTGGCCTTGCTCTGTGGGTCTTTCTTGTGGCCCATGCTGGCCTGGCCCGACCCTGTGTGTTTTTGCTCCTGGCCGGTCTAGTCTGGCCCCGTGTGTCTTTGCTCCTGGCCGGTCTAGCCCGGCCCAGCTGGCCCATCCTCTCTCTCTCTCATACACTCTCGCTCTCTCTCATACACTCATCAAAAATTAAAGTGGCCATGATAATCTAAGCAATAATTAATCTGCTTCAAATAAAAAATAAGTTATATGTGGATGTACACAAACGGTCTTGAGTACAAACCAAATCCTCGACGTGCTTTGATTTTAAAAAACTCATGCGCAATACAAGAGAGAATAAGGTCTCAGATTATATCATCATCATTTTAGCTTTTTTCTCGGATACCAAACTACATGAAATTTCTAAAAATCGAATATTTCAATGTCTTGTTCTCTATTTACTAGTGGTTTTTTTAAGTGTCCGCAGCCAACCGCTCAAGACCAATCTTATAAGGGAAAGATTTTTATAGTTCCTCTACAGCATAGAAGATCTATGCTTCCCCTACCATCCAGCCGTTCAATTTTGATCAAGAGAGCCACTCACCGTTTGATCTTAGATTGGACATCTCAAAGTATTTTATTTTTAGTTTTTTTAAAGAAATTTTATGAATATGAAATTTGGTATGTGCCATCTTCTCATTGGGGCGCACCTATAAAAAATATTAAAAATAATTTTTTGATAAATATAATTACCAAAATACCCCTTTGAAATTTTTAGAGGTATTTTGGTCATTTTATTTTATTAAAAATATTGTTTTTATATCTTTCGCTAGTGCAAGTTTAATAGGATTGGACGTCCAAAAATTTGATGTTAAAATAGTTTATAGAAAAAAAATTAAAAATAAAATAGTGTAGAGACATGACTGTGATTGGGGCAATCTTAACCCTCCATTCAAAATAGACGGTTATATAAGGGGAAGTATACATGTTTTATACTGTAGGGGAAACATAGAAAGCTTGCCCATCTTATAAATCCTTTTAAAACAATATTTAACTTACTTTAACTTATAATAAGATCCAGTACTATCACAATACATAGTATTCCATCCAATATATATCAAATTTGACATTTTGTTAGTCATCTCACAAGGATTGGAGTCATAGCTCTTCATAGCATCAATTAAAAGTATTTAAATCTTTGAAATCCTCTGAAAATACAAATTGGCAGTAGGATATTTGTGTAGAGAGATTTGTTAAAATTTAGTGTTATTAATTTTCTTTTTTTTTTGGAGTAACAATTACGCTAGGATAAATTAGTTGGGAGGATTTTTGTGCTTGAGTTTTTGTAGTGGCGTTAGTTGTCACACATAAATTCCTATTTTTTGGTTTAAGAAATAGCTTATCTTTTAGGATAAGTATAAATTATATTTTATAATCTTTTTGAAAGAGAAGATAAAAATATAAGGAGATAGAGATTTACGTGGGAGTTAGAGAGGAAGAGATAAGAGAGAGTTTATTTTTTGTGAGTTGTTTCATTTATTTATTTCTAAATATATTTGAAGGGAAGATGTCCCTCATTGTAGAAGGGAAGAGATTGGAATTGAGTAAAGTTGATCTTATCTTTTTTAGATGGATTCCCTTGCAAATCTTGAGAGACGATATATTCTCTCAAATTTTTATTTTATCTCTCTACATCAATATATATATATATATATATATATATATATATATATATATATATATATATATACATATATACAACATAAAATTATTTCTTTTGTTTTTTGACAGAGATAAAAAAATTTATTAGATCAAAAGGAAATTACAGAGTCATAGACAGAAGTCTCAGATAAAAAAGTGCCCCATTTAGAAAAAGAATCCGCCATCCCATTGACATCCCTAAAGACATGCTCAAAAGAGGCAACTAAAGAGGAAGCAGTATCCCAGATTTCTAAGAGCAACGACCGTAGCTCCCAAGGGCATTTGGTCTTTTTATGACATTAAGGGACTCCTCTTCAATAATAAAATGATTACCAAAATTCTTAGCTACCAGAAGCTGGATTCCATGAAGTAAGGCCTGCATTTCTGTAAAATTAGCTGTACTCTTACCAAGTGGACCAGCATAAGAGAAGATAACCGAACCATTCTAGTCACAAGCTACCCCACCGAAGCCTGCTGGCCCTAGATTTCCCTGAGACCTCCCATCAAAGTTCAACTTAAATGTCCCCAAGAGATGAGCCATTCATCTACTACGGGGTTTACATATAAGGAAATTCATAAAGAAAATATTCAAAAGATTTCTTCTAACATCCACTTCCAAAATATCACGACCAACCTTAGAGACAGAAAGATATAACCAAATAGAATTTTATCACGAACAAATCCCCAAGGTAAAGAGCTCCCTTCGAAAATTCTTATACTTCTCTCCTTCCAAATTTCCCATAATATCACCACTTGGTAATTTGGCAAATAACTGCTCCAACCATAGGAAGGAAATGAAGTGACAAATTGCCCAGAACTCCTTCAATCTTATGCGATAAAACCATAGCCATACCAAGCTGACCAAAGAACCAATTCCAAACTCTAAAGACAAAAGAGCAATAGAGGACGAGATGATCGACAGTTTCATTATCTCCCTCACACATCAAGCAAATATTTGGCAAGATCTTACCCCTTTTAATAAGATTATCTGCCGTTAAAATTTTGTTCTGAGATGCTAGCCAAATAAAAGCCTAAATTTTCAGAGGTAACGGTCATATCCAAATCACTGCAAGTTCAGGCATGGACCACCGCCAGCGATCTCGAAATAAAAAACGATGTATAGACTTGACTGAATATTCCCCATTCTTATCAATCTCACACACTACCTCATCAGAGCCATTACTTGGGACATAGATAGAATTCAAGAGAGATAAAAGAGCAGAGAATTCATCAAAAAGAGCATGAGATATTCTGTTATAGGGTAGAATTAAATTCTAAGTAGTTCTGTTATCCGTTATTTACAATAATATGAAATTGAGGCATTGGGATTGCTTACACTTTGGAAAACCAGAGGAAACAAATATTTTAAGGGAGAAGATCCCAACCACTTATGGTGCCAGAACGAGAAATTGGAGTCAGTACCCAGACACCACAGAATATCTCTATGAATTAGTGGTCTATAATAGTGTATGGCTCTCCAAGTAAACGACATACTCCGTACTCCACTCCTAGAGCCCACCCACATTCCAAAGTTATCTACCCCATACTTAGCAGCAATTACGTGATACCATAACTGATCTTTGAATTTCAAACTTCTCCACCACCATTTACATAGCAAATCTTGATTGGCTAATTTAATTCTGCGAAGGCCTAAACCTCCTTCATCTTGGGTGCACACTTTGTCCCCCCTTATTAGATGGTATTCCTATCATCTTGAAAGGACCACCATAGGAAATTTCTCATCAACAACCCAATTTTCTTAGCAACTGACGTCGGAATTTGAAGGATGGACATTTGATAAATTGGCAAATTAGAAAGACAAGTTCTAATCAAGGTAAGCCTCCCCCCCAACGACAAGTACTTAAACTTCCAAAGGTCAAGCTTAACCTGGATTCTTTCAATAATTTTGTCCCAAACAGCCAAAGGGAGGCGACCATCTGAGATTGGCATTCCTAAATAAACAATAGGGAAGTGCTCCACCCTACACCCCATTAATTCAGCCAACTCTTGGGTTAAAGAATTCGAACAGTTAATCCCCACAATTGCAGATTTTGTGAAGTTAACTTTTAGACTCAGAGCTATCTCACAACACTTCAAGAAGGTTGCAATGTTACTGATCTGGTCAGCCTCTGCCTCACAGAAGAGCAATGTATCATCCGCGTATTGCAAATGAGAAATGCGCGGCCCACCATTTGGCAACTGAAAATCATAAAAATGCCCACTTCTCTCAATACTCTTGATTAGAAGGTTGAAACACTCTGCATAAATGGTAAAGAGAAAGGGTGACAAAAGGTCCCCTTGCCACAGCCCTCTAGAGGCCTTAAAGAAACCAGTAGGACTCCCTTTATACAAAATAGAGAAATGGGCCAAGTACAGACACCAAAAAATCCACTTTCTCCAATCCTCAACAAAACCCATATTTTTCAAAATTTCCAACAAGATACCCCACTCCACCTGATCGTAAGCCTTCTCCATATCAAGTTTTATAACCACCCCAGCATGTCCGAGCATAATCCTTGAATGGATAAACTCCTGGGCGACCAGTACACCATAAAAAATCAGCCTATCTTTGACAAAAGCAAATTGAGGCCCAAAAATAATTGCCGGTAAAATAGTCTTTAATCGTTCTGCCAGTACCTTGGCCACTGTTTTATAAATACTCGTCAAAAGACTAATTGGTCAAATATCACCAAGAGAGGTAATAACCGATTTTTTGGAATCAACGCAATAAAGGTTGAGTTGACCCCTTTGAATAACTCTCCTCTCTTAAGAAACCCTCTCACCATTTTCAAAAGCTCACCACAAATTAAGTCCCAAAACCTATGGAAGAAAATTAAAAGAAAACCATCCGGGCCTGGAGCCTTATCCCTTGGTAAAGCAAACACTGCATTTTTAAGTTCCTCTATAGTCACATCTTTTTCCAAAGAGAGACGATCATCAGTAGAAAGAACCTTAAACCCTACTCTAGACATCCTCGGGATATTCTTCACCTCAGAAGTAAAGCATTGAGGAAATGACTGACAACTGCACCCGACATCGCAACTATCCTCAAAATTAATTCCCTGAATAACCAAACCAGACACGTCATTTTGCCTCCTTCTAGCATTCGCAGTGGAATGAAAGAACTTCGTATTAAGATCCCCTTCCTTGAACCATCTTACCGTATACCTTTTTTCCAATAAATCTTTTCAAACCTTCTAAGGTTCTTAAGGCCATTCAATTTAGCACTTCTCTCCCTTCCCATCCCCTCAGACCAGACTCCAAGATTATGCATGGCACAATCAATCTCTTGGATATCCCGAAAGACATTCTCGATTCTCTTAGAAACAAAGAATCCGTTAGATCTTTTCCAGTCTATCAGCCTATGCTTAATATTGAGTAACTTTTTATGGAGTTGAAAATCTAAAGAGCCAAGAGAAATCGTATTTTCCCAAGTTCTCTTAACGAGATCACAAACGTCATTCTCTTGAAACCATCCAATTTCCATCCGGAAAGGCCTAGGACCCCCCATGAAGTGTTTGGTGCTCAGCAGCAATGGAGTATGATTCGAAGACAATCTTAGTAGTGCTTTAACAGCGGCCAAGGGGAATGTCTCAGATCACTCACCAGACACCAAAAACCTATCAATTTTAGACATAGATAGGTTTGAAGTACTCCCATTGGACCAAGTAAAAGACGCTCCAGCAATAGGAAAATCAAGCAAAGCAAAGGACTCAATAAATCGATTAAAAAATCGCATTGCCGAATTAATAGAGCCCCCAGAACTGCTCTCATTCGGCCATCTAACAAGATGAAAGTCCCCTCCAAGCAAACAGGAAAATCAAAGCTACAAATAAAATCTAACAACTGCACAACAAAAACTTCTTTCAATGCAAAAGTTTGAGGGCTATAAACATTCACTAAACCCCACTTAAAATCAACTAAAGGCCCAACAAACCCAACCATAACAAAATTATCCTTCAAAAGATGGCAAAAGGATCTCAACACCGTTGGATCCCACGAAACCCACAACCCCCCAGAAGCCCCAACTGAATCTAATCCAGCAAAATCCACTGCACCACTCCCCCAAACCTCCCTGACCACCGGTAAACTGGGAGCAGGGAGTTTGGTCTCTAGAGAATAACGATAGAAGGTTTGAATTTAGAAACTAAAAAAAGAACATCTTTCTTTCTTTTGAGGTCACCTAGACCTTGTACATTCCAAGTGAGAATTAACATCAGAAAGGTTTAGAGGATGAAGAGCCATCCCAGCTCTTACCACAATTGGAGTCCGCCCAGCACTTATCCATCTCCAGAGCATGTTCTGAGTCATCGTCCCTCGATGTTGATGAAGAGAAGCCCACCTCGTACAACTGTAAGTCTCGTATCACAAATCCTCTATTTGCACCACTAAGAACTCCTCGAGCCTCCAGCCTCACAGAGTGCCTTGTCCCTTTCACTGGCCCCTTTCCTTTCCTTTTACCCTTCTTATCTTCATTCTAAATTGGGGTCTGACACACATTCGAGACCTCCCTTGCCAACCCCTTTGTAGCCTTCTTCTCCTCAAGGTCTTCTTCTCCTCAAGAATCTGCTTGAACACCACACCGATGGGGACCTCAAAGTCCATTACACTAAAAGCTACAATGGGGGCAGCCATTTCAGAAACTTCATGTTCTCAAGACTCTTCACCTTCAGTAGGAGTCACCATTGAAGGGTTCGTCCCCTTCGGCTGCTCATTCTCCAAAAGCAAATGAGGATCCTCATCAGGAAGAATGTGTAAAGGGTAAGAGTCCTCCATCTCCACCACCTCAAAATTAGAACTTGGAGAAAGAGGCTCCAAAGGGGTAGACTCTTTAGAAACCTCGTTCTCCCCCAGGGGATCGTCCTCAAGCTACCCCTACTCCAAATCATCATCGATAACAACTAACGTTAATGGATCGATTGAAGCTAGGTCAAAGCTAGAACATTTCAAAGATCTACCCTTCCTTGCCCCATGCCTGTGAAGGAGGGGAAACATCTTGCCGAGTATCACGAGCACCACTTACAGGCAGCCGAGGATCGAAGATGAAGGAAAGCTAATAGAAGCCAAAGCCAGGATAAAGTTTTTTCCCAGGCGTCCACCGTCTTACCAGGGGGAAAAGGAAGTTTGGAGGAAATGAACCGTTTTGGGAGGGGAAGGCACACAGGCCCATACAAAGCAGTTGCCATGTTTCCGTATTTCATAAAGCAGCTTCAGGAAAGTTCACCAAGGATCCTGTTGACAGAGATACGCCATCATATTTTGCAATGTCGAAAGACGATGGACCCGTAGCAGGTGAGCCCAAACCATCACAAGATGGTTGTGGACGATCCACATGCATAATGCTCCCTGAGGACCTCGCCCAAGTATTTGGGAACCGCCGAATCGGAACCCAGCGTTTTGAGATTTTCAAATTTTGAAATTCCCCCCTACACGCCCTTAGTTGACCTGGTAGATTTTTTGCTACAAAAGTTTGTATTGCCTGAAAGAAATGGCCCACACCATTGCGCAGTTACATGTTCCATACCGTTTGCCACCCCTCTTTATCCACCACAGGTCTAGCTTTTTATCCATGTCCCCCCTGAGGGCCCACAATACTCACCTTGGATTCAACACACACCTGAATAGAAAAGGTTTCTTGACCCACCTCTAGCCAAAGTCTCTTAGGAATGGCTGCACCTTTAAGCGACCAGATATGGATCCTTACCTCCCGAAGATCAGGACCCGTAAAGGAATTTTGTCGACGTCACATAATTCTCCACACTGCTTCGCCAAGCTACGGAAGCTACTGACCAACCATGCATGAAAAGGGACACCAAAAAGTCTAATCTACTGACTTTCCTTCACCAGATAAGAATCATGGGAAGACGGTTTCCAAAGATCAAGAGATAACAGCTTGCCTCTAATCCTCACAAAACGATTTTGTAATAAGAGAGCGACATCCTGCTTAGAGCGAAGAAAGAAAACCTCCTTGTTTACTCCTAGAATACCAACTTTAGAAGTATAGGAAAGTCCCCAACCTCTCCGAGCCCAGTCTTCAAGACCAAAAGTATCATTGAAAGGAAGTGAGAAGGAACCCACCACCAAGACCAAAAGTATTATTTCAAAAGTTTGCATTTTTATGTCATGCATTGTGGGGAAGGTGCATGAATCACATGATCCAACATAAAATTATTTCAAAAGTTTGCATTTTTATGTCATTCACTGTGGGGGGAAGGTGCATAAATCACATGATCCAAAACAAGAGAAGACTTGTTCAATTTCCAAAGCCCTTTCAAGCATGAGGTGATAGAATTCTAACTTGTTGGAACATCAATACAACAACCTTTCAAGCTATTAGCTCTCATTTATTGTGCAAGCTCCAAAAACTTTTCTTTATGAGAATATGCAAATCAAAACTTTTTGGAGCTGAGATTTTTATATTATAATCTAATTTATGCTACCAACACACAAAGTGATTTGAAAATTTTTATCCTATGTTGACAAAATTAAGGTGGGCCTAACTAGGAAAAAGGTCAAGTGCAGTTCGAGTTGGATACAGCACGTAGATCCCGAGCCTGTCCTTATGGGAATGCTATGTTATCCTACCATGTGTGGGGTGCTCTTAGAGGTAAGAATTGTGGAGGGGTGCTCACCTTAAGGTTGTGTTAACTCCCAACCGACCTGACTGTAATGATCCAGGTGTACCTCAAATCTTTATTGCTAGTTTTTGGGGGGTTTTGAAAATTTTGAAATGGTTTTTGGTGTTAGGGGCAGAAGTGTGGAAAACAGAACCCTCGTGTATGTGTGCAAATATGTGGCATGTACAGCAGTTTAGGCAAGCAAACATTCTAGAGATTAAAATATAGAAAGCAAATGTATTATTGGAGATGAAATATATATATATATATATATATATATATATATATATATATATATATATATATATATATATATATATATATATATATATATATATATATATATATATATATATAAGGAAAATACTGAGATTAACCTACTAGCTCCTAAGAACATGTGAGCCCAACAGCTCAGATTGAATCTGGGCCGATCTGACGGTCATGACCTCATTTCGTATTTGAATTTTAAGATTTTTTTACAAATCCAAATAACTTGAAATTTTAGAAGTTTATTCTTCTCATCAAAGCACACCTAATAAAAATATTTAAAAAATAATTCACAAAAAATAAATTGACCAAAATACGCTCAAAATATTTCAGGGGTATTTTAGTCAATTTATTTTTTACAATTTATTTTTTTGATATTTTTATTAGATTCTCCTATTTTTGAAGAATATATACCTAAAATTTTAAGTTATTTGGATTTATAAAAAAAAAATTTAAATTTAAATACGAAATAAAGTCGTGACCATCAGATCGGCCCAGATTCAATTTGGGTCGTTGGGCTCATATGAGCCAGTGGGCTAATATCAGCATTTTCCTATATATATATATATATATATATATATATATATATATATATATATATATATATATATATATATATATATATATATATATATATATATATATGTATATATATATATATATATGTATATATATATATATATATATATATATATATATATATATATATATATATATATATATATATATATATATATATATATATATATATATATATATATAGGAAAAAGTTTAACATGTAGAATTACATATACACCTCAAAACTCCATAAAAAAATGTTGTCTAATTGGTCATCTCGACATCAAGATGTAGGAATATGACAGAAAAAAAGATTTTGAGTCCCATAAATAGTGCATCTCGCAACACATTATCTAGACTGTCCATTTTCGAGTCCCATAAATAGTGCATCTCGCAACACATTATCTAGACTGTCCATTTTCAAGATTTTCATATGTTTACAGATTTACTTGATTTTAACCCATTTTTGGAGTTTAAATTTTTATAATTAAATATAAAAATAGATCTTCAGATAATCTTAATAATTTCTTACACCAAAATTACATATTATGATAAAATTTGGAGTTGCACCTCCTTTGGATTGTTTAAGATTGCAACCTTATAGAAATCGCACCCATATATATATATATATATATACTATGGTACGCCGAACGACCTAGATCGAATCTGGGCCGATCTAACAATCACGGATATCCGGACGTGTTTTATTTTTTATTTTTTTTACAAATTAGAATGATTTGAAATTTGGAACGTGCATTCATTAAAAATAGGTGAATCTACGAAAAATATGTTACATGAAAAAATTGATCAAAATACCCCCAAAAAGTTTCAGGGGTATTTTGGTCAATTTTTTAAGGAATTATTTCTTTTATATTTTTATTAGATGCGCCTCACTAATATGTACACATGCTCCAAATTTCGGATCATTCCAATTCATAAAAAAAAATTAAAATTCAAACACTATCGGACGACTGTGACCATCTGATCGGCCCATATTCGATCTAGGCCGTTGGGCATATATTGTAGCGATACGCATAGGGAGTACAAGAACTTTTTCCATATATATATATATAATGCGGTTTGTATAGAGCCTACGCTCTAAACAATCAAATTAGAGCCTACCTTCAAATAATATCGAGAAATGTGGTTTTACTATTGGAAATCTTTGCGATTGCCTTAAAATACATTTTTATATTTATTTATAAAGTTTACAGCTTCAAAAATAGGGTAGATCAACATATCTATGAAAAACTTGAAAATCTTGAAAATTGACAGTCTAAAAATGTATTGCAAAATACATTATTTCCAAAATTTGAAATCCATTTTTTTCTCATGCTCATATATCTTGATGTCAAGGTGATCAATTTGAAGATATTTGGGCATCAAAACAACCTCGTCTAGTAAACCTTTTGAGGTAGGCTCAAATTTGATTGTTTAGAGCCTCGGCTCTATATAATCTTTTCCTCTATATATATATATATATCACCATGTCATCTATCTGCATATAACGAAACCACACTTCTAGACATGTTTGTGGCATTTGTATGACTCCAAAATTTTGCATGCAATCTCTCTTCATCCCAATAATCAACCCCCTAAAAAAAATAAAATTCAATTTGCATATAGATGTGATCAAAATGAGTCCCCTTCAACAATTAATTTAGATCATCCATTTCGTGAATTTCAATATCTAGTCCTTTATGAACTCAAAATCAATTTATTTATTTTTATTATTATTTATATAATGGTAATAAAGTCATCTAAAAATTTGAGAAAGGGAAAACAATCCTTATAAGCCCTAGACCGAAGCATCTTACCAAAATAGGCGGCCTACGTTAATTGGTCTAAAAAACTACTTTCTAGGGTTTGCTTTCAAAATTTGTTTTTTGTGATTGTTCATTGAAATGAAAAGACTGTATATTTAAAAATTGGCAATAAACAAATAGCCTTGACATTGTTTTTTTAGATTGTTTCATTATATTACTATACAAATATTGCATGAATTCATTCCCCATACATGCATACATACATATATTGTATATTGTTATAATATATTAAAAAAACCTCTCACCTCTTGGGCTACCCTTCTCCACTTCTCTATTTTTCTCTTTTTCTCTCTATTTTTCTCTTTTTCTTTTGTTGTCTACACTGAGGTTTTGATTTTGCCAATGCCGACATTAACAATAAATGTATATTCAAAACTCAGAGAAAAAAAAAACGAAATTTAAGTCGGGTCAATCTTGCAAGATAAGGCTCACTAACTCACCATATTTATAACAAAAAGTCTCGACCTTATTTATAAAGTAGGGTCCCAAGATTTTAAAACCCAGTAAAGCAATTGGAAAGAAAGAACTCTTGAGGAAAATCTTTACTATGAAAAAGATAAATGTTCATCTTAATTACTTTAATACCTAAAGTGTGTGGTTTTTATAAGGTTGCAACCTTAAACAATCCAATTTAGGCGTATCTCCAAATTTTATCATGACATATAATTTTGGAGTAAATAATTTTCAGGATTATAAATCTATTTTCATACCTAATTATAAAATTTAAACTCCAAAAATAGTTAAAATCAAGTAGATCTATAGACATATGAAAAACTTGAAAATGGACGGTCTAGATAATATGCTGCAAGATGCACTATTTCTGGGACTCAAAATCCTTTATCTTTTATACTCATACATCTCAATGTTGAGATGATTAATTAGATGGTTTTTTTTAACATTAAAACAAATTTTTCCGATAGGTTTTTAAAATAAACCCTTTTTTTAATCATATTCATCATGGTCATGGTAGTTAGCATTAACAATCTGCAAATTTTAGATCTAAAATTAATCTTCAAAACGGATTTGTGGAAGGAGATTGCACTTAAACAGCTGCAGTTGATGCATTGAATTGAAAACTTCATGTGTTACATGTGAAAATATCTTAATTCAGTGACAACCGAAAGTGGCGCTAGGGCCATCCAAATTAAATTTGGAGGACAAGCACATCAACATTCACTAGCCACATGTTCTTTTACCAAAAAAGTGAAAATAAAAATTTAGATGTGAATGGTATTGATGAGATAAAGTACTTGTACTCTATTTCATATTTGTAGGAATGATGGAGTGCTTTCTTTTTCTTAAGAGGAACTAGATATTATGTAGAGATACAAAGTCAATCACCCACTCTCATTTAAGAGCAAGGAGTGGTTGTTCTCGTTGAGTTCCACTTCTAATATGGGTAGGGGACCCGTTTTTGTTGAGTTCCACTTTTAACATGGGTAGGGGACCCATCCCCGCTGATTGACCCCGAAACAAGTGAACTTTAAATGAAAAAGACTAGCTAACATCATCATTTCAAATGATTGATATATATATATATATATGATCCTATCAGCCCACAGGTTGACAACTATAGTGTCAGCCAATGGTCCAGATTGAATCTAGGCCCAATCCAATAGTCATGACCTCATTTCATATTTGAATTTTTATTTTTATTTTCTACAAACCCAAAGCACTTGAAATTTTGAGCGTCTATTTTTAAAACATGGAAGAGTATAATAAAAATATATAAAAATAATAAATCATAAAATACAAATTGGCCAAAATACCCCAAAAGTTTTTGGAGGTATTTTGGTCAATTTTTATTTTATGAATTATTTTTTTATATTTTTATTGGGTACGCATTAATGAGAAGAAAGAACACCTAAAATTTCAAATGATTTGGATTTGTAGAAAAAAAATAAAAATTCAAATACAAAATGAGGTCGTAACCATCAGGTCGGCCTAGATTCAATCTGGACCGTTGGTTGATACTATAGCAATCAGCCCATGTGGGTATGATCACCTCCCATGTTGTGGTATGGTTTATTATTAACCATCATTGCGTTGTAAAAAAAAAAGAAAAAAAATAAATGGCAAGCCAATATCTTTGGTTTAGATTCACAAATAAATAAATAAATAAACAAATAAATAAATAAATAAATAAATAAAAAGAAGAAAAGAAAGAGTAATTGGGGGAAATTTTGAATAAAATTACCCATGAAAATATATAATATGGGCATAAAATTTTGAAAATTTAGGATCATGCGGTAATTTCAAAAATTATTCTGCTCCATATGTAAATTTGAGAAAAGTTTATATAAGGCATCAACCTTATACTGCAGGAGACCTACCTCAATAACCTACTTGGAAAAGTTTGTTCCAAGCTAGGAAAACCCTCGAATTGGTTGTATTAAAGTTTTAAAAAATATTGATCCGGATAGAAATCGCCTGATCCGGAACCACTTCCTACTAAATATCCAAAACTAGCCGGTTCCCCATGCGACTGCCCGTTCTCCAGTTATGTACCAAACGATCCAGGCCAAACACACCCTCTTTTTTTTCGTTTTTTTTTTACAAGAATACACAATATTATTGCTCAAAAGAGAATTACAACAAGCTCAAATAAAAGGAACAACATAAAGTGCTATGACATGTATAGGTGATACACAATTGATTTCCAATCCGGGCCGGGCACACCCTCCATTTCCCCTTATTATGTTTTTAAAATTTTTAGATATTTTTAATTCAATGGACCCATGCCATGACATTACCTATAGCATGCCATGCGATTTCAATCGTAGCATTTGCTTCCCCAAATTTGCCCTAACAAACCAACACCCCATGCTCCATAGTGGTTGCCTTCCCGTGAATCTCTTAATATAACCGATGTGGAATTTTGTCCCTCACTAACATAAAAAATATTATAATTTTAGAGAGAGATAGAAAAGAGTAAAAAAAGAGCCCGAAATTTGCTTTAGCTTTTTAAGTTCGCCTCATCACATCCAACTCCTTTGATAAATGGAATTGTAAAAAAAAAAAAAAAAATGGTAGTAAGGAAAATGCAAAAAAATTCAAGTGTGAATTTCATAATTCGTATAAGATAAAAGAAAGAAGAATCAAAGGAAAAACAAACTGGTAAAGGGTATGTGACAAAAAGATTAATAAATTAATCAACCAAATAATAGTGTATACCATCAAAAACTTCAAAAAAATTTCACTATATGAGAACCTAGTAATTATTTCTCAAATGTACTAGAAAAATTTGTTACAAGTAAAATTAAATAAAAACGAATATAACAAAAAAAAGAAGAAGGGATATTTGATTTCATTTTTCCCTCTCTCCCTATCTCTCTTTCTATTTTGGATTGGGTTTTCTCTTTACACTTTTTTTCATTCTTTTTTTTTGAACGGTAATGTAGGACTTATCATTAATTCAAATGTAAAATACAAGATGGTCATGCAAAGACACAAGATTACATAAATGAAGTAACCAACAAAAAGGGAGTATGGACTCTTATTTGAGTGTTCAAATTATTGACTTCCTATAATTGATAGCTACCTATTCTTATATCTGAATCCTTAGGGATTTATCTCATGGAGAGATAAGCTTTCTCATTCTTAAAAAGGGTTAGTTTTTTAAGTCCTTGAGTAGTGTTCTAAAGAGATATAATCTCTTGTATTTTCCACACTTGCATAATGTTTTTTTATGAATGAAAGAGAATTTTGCTACGTCGTGGACATAAAGCAACTTGTCGAACCACATAAATCTTTGTGTATCTTCTTTTATTTTTTTGCACTATTTTTCTTTCCCATAATTTTTCTCAAACCTTCATTTTTATTCTCTACACAAATAACCATATTTTTCATCAAATAAGCAGTAATGCAACAAATGCACATCCTTTAAGAAAGATATCAAAGTACTAGTAGATATTTCATGTGTATATTTGATAGAGGTAAAAACTATAGGTCTACCGAGTTTGGGATCTAAAAAACTAATAAAAAGATAATCATGAATGTTCGTAACATATTTTTAATTATGAAAAAAGGTTAACCTTATACTATTGAAGTAAGGTGCACCTAGAACAAAGTATTCGGCTTTTGAAAAACTCTCCAATCTAAATATCTCGAAGATGCATAGATATAAAAAAAAAAAAAAAACTGCTCCGAAAAATAGCTTGTCTTGTAATAAATAATCTGGAACGTCTATTTTCAAAATTTCAAGTTGTTATACATATGCTCGATCCTTGCCACTTTTTTTTTGTATAAGGTTGAGGCTCTAAACAATCAAAGTAAGGCATACTTCTAAATAGTGTCAGAAATATGATTTTTTAGTAGCAAAAATCTTTGTGATGGCTTAAAAATTTATTTTTATATCTAATTATAAAATTTAAAGCTTAAAAAAATAGTGTAGATCAAGCTAATCTATAAACACTTGAAGATATTAAAAATCGACATCCCAGACAATACATTACAAAATGCACTATTTGCTAGACTTGAAATCTACTTTTTTCTACATCTATATGTCTCAAGGTTGAGATGATCGCTTTGAGGGTTTCTCGACATCGAAACAGTCTCTTCTAATAAATTTTTGAGGTGTGCCTTAATTTGATTCTTTAAGGCTTTAACCTTTATATAAACTTCTTCCTTTTGGTGTTCTAAATCTCATAAGGAGAGATGAAACTAGATTTTCAAACCATCATAATATTTTTTATACCAAAACTCCATCTCGAGGCAAGATCGAGGGGTATGCCTTACTTTTATAGTGTAAAAACAACACCTTATACAAACCTCACTATTTAATTATTTTTTGGGATTAAGTTGAAATTTTGGGTATCTATTAAGTACATCTAAAAAATATAAAAAATAATAATTTTTAGAAAATAATTTGACCAAAATATCTCTTATCGTTTCCTGGATATTTTGATCAAATTGTTTTTCATAAATTACCTCTTATAATTTTATTTGCCCAAAAAAATTTCTTGTAGTTCTATTTAGGTGTGCAGAGATTTTGCGACCAATATCAAATTTCATGTCAATCTAACTAGAATAAAAACTTAAAATTATTAAATTGTGACCATCATGTTCTTCCTTCTTATCTACACCCATATAAGCATTGAATGTTTTAAAAAACTCAGATCGGTGAGCCAATCGTTAACCCATAGATTCGTGTTAGATCCTAGGATTGGCAATTTGGATCGGTCCAAATAGATGATATGAAAAATATCAAAAAATAAATAAAATAAAATAAAAATAAAAATAAAAATAGGGGTTTATAAGATAGAGATTAAAAAAAACCTAAAAATATTAGACAATTTTTTAAAAAAAATATCATAAATAGGGACATTTGCCGAACCTATACCTTCCTCAACTGGTCCCGTGAGGGAAACTATCACTTTCTCGAATGCAAGCATTCACCATTAACAACTTGGGGGTGCCAAACTTGTTACCATTTCTCACGAGATTGCGATGGATGGATATTTTAATCTCATTTTAGCAATTCTGGTGACGTCCAGCTCTCTGTGTTTGTTTTTTTTGAAAGTATTCTTTCGTAAAATATTCTTTCAGATTTTGAAAGCGTTCCACTTTTGTTTCACACTTTTCATAAAAATTCAGAAATTAATTTTTCAATAAAAGTTTTCTTTCATTTGTTAAAAATTGGAAGATTAAGTTCCTAAGGGGGTAAGAATTTAATCTTTCATAACTTTTTTGTTGATCACTATTCACTATGTATAATATAAATACACAATATTAATGTTATTAAAATGATATAATATAATATAATATTACTATAATATATATAATATTATATTTTATTTTTATTTTTATTTTATTCATATAATTTATATTATATAGAATATATTGATTATATATTATATGTAATATATAATATTATTATATATTATGTAATATATTAATATTAAATGTAATATTTATATTATAATAAATCTTATATTTATATTATATGTTATATATAATAAATATTAATTTATTTATATATTTATTATAC
This sequence comes from Amborella trichopoda, assembly GCF_054954075.1. NCBI lineage: Eukaryota > Viridiplantae > Streptophyta > Magnoliopsida > Amborellales > Amborellaceae > Amborella > Amborella trichopoda. Next base: position 43,299,224 of record NC_142336.1, read on the forward strand.
TAAATATATATTAATATTTAATATTATACTAAACATTTTATATAATATATATTTATTATATTATATTATATACTTATATTATGTTATATATTTATATGGTTAATATGTCTATGTTATCAAACACACTACCCAAAACTTTCTTAACATTTCAGCAGTCATCAAACACAATATCCAGAACTTATTTAAACATTTCATAACAAAACATTGAACTTTTCAAAAAATTTAAAAACATTAAACTTTCCATAATATATCTTTTAAAAAACAAATGCGCCCAAAGTTCCAAACTATTTTATTTTCTCCTCCTCAGTGTTCATCCAATTGCTTGGAAAAATCTCCACTAGGTCAGTGCTATCAAGGCGGTCCAAGGTTCAAATCCTCAGACCAGATGCATTCTAGTTGAGAAGGTAGTCCGATCTGTGCATCCTCAAACTACCTTCGGTGTTTCACTCTAAGTGGATACCACTGTCTGAGGTTGTCATCTTCGAACCGCTTCTACTTAGCAATCAGAAGGTGGTCCAATTTGTGCACGTCAGACCGCCTTTTGTATTTAACTCTAAGTAGATACTGTCCTCCAAGGTTGTCATACATGAACTACTTTGACTTAGCAGTTTAGGAGGCAGTTTCGATTTGTGCATCCTCAAACTGCCTTCTGTGGTGGACTTCAATACGGTCTAAAAATGTCATCCTCGGACCACCTTCTGTGTTTCACTCTAAGTGGATACAGCGGCTTGAGGTTGTTATCCTCAAACCACTTCGACTTAGCAGTCCAAAAGGCGGTCTGATGTGTGCACTATCGGACCACCTTTTGTGGTTGACTTCACTCTTGTATGAGGATGTCATCATTGAACCGTTGTGTTTAACTCAAAGTGGACACCACGGTCCGAGGGTTTTGGCCCCATCCATCCCTCGATCTACATAAAATAAAACTATGAAATCCATCCATCTCTCAATTTTGCATCAAATATGACAATCAACATAAGCTTTTGGCCCCATCTTATACCCTTGATTTCGTAAACTTGCAATGGTCTGTTTGTTTCCATATATTGAGTTTTATATTTGAAGGAAAACAAGACCCATCAAATGGACAGGCATTTCGTCACAACATATTCACGATATGTTATGTTTTCATCTCTTAGATGAATCAAACACTGTCGAATCTGACAGCCTTCCAGGTACAATAGGTTTCATTTTTATTTTTTATTAAACAAGTGTAAACATGTGAGACTACTATATGTCATAATTAAGAAAACAAAAACAATCAAATTCTTATGTGCATTTTCGAACCACAAGACCACCACAACTTACATGTCTAATTTTAAAAAGACGTAAGACCACTACAACAAATAATTATAACCTATGAAATGCTAAGGGGCCTTTTGAAAGTTACAAATGGATGCCTTCTTAAGAATACAAAACTTTTTCTTTTTGGATAAATCAGTGGGGTTCAGACCCCTAGCTGTTTTTCATTAATAGATAAAGAAAATAACAAATAATATAATGTTTATGTTACAATTCTTTCATATATGGGAACGATGGTCTTCGTATCTCTAAAATTGTGCATATGGATACTTAAACAAATGTCTTTCGCCACTCCAATTAAGTAGAACTATATTCTATCATCAACATTTTGGGAGTAACGCTTTCTAATATCGCCGTCAGAACTGTGTATTATGAGAAAACCCCAATATTGGAAACAAATTCGTTCAATAAGTTAAGAACACCTTTCAATTTGGTCAGTTGATGAACTAAATGCTCTCTTACGAGTTTTTGGATTGGTCTATTCAGATTATATTATTCCATATCTATTTTTTGGCACTTAAAAGTTCAATTTTTTTCTCTAGAATTTCCTATTGTACAAATTCTCTCATATCACTCAACCCACATCAGTTTGTCATCTTACAAAAAGAATTTTGAACCCACGGTGCTTAGATTAAGGTTTGCTTGTTTGATTTGATGACCTATATTGCCTTATGATCAAAACTGAACAATGATTTGAATTTTCAGAGGAAGCCAACAGGTCTTCAACTGGTCCAAGCTCTGGGCACTCCTCCAAGTTTCTTAAGCCATCAACAATAGGAGATGAGCCCTTTTCTCCCCTCCCCACAATGAGAAGTGTGTATGCAACTTCTACAGCCAACAAGTTAGCCAATGTGTCCTCCCCCATGCTCACAAACCTTTCCTGATATGTAACCCTTTCAATGCCTGTGTACCTATTGCGAAACTCATTCACGATACGGTCGTCAAGGTGCTTCTCCAGCTCGTCACATGGACTACTCTCTTCTTCCAAGCTGATAGTGGTGTTATATTGATCATCTTCTTCTGGGAAGAACCTTATAAGACTAAAGGCAATGGTGGAAAGCTTAGCAAATCTACTTCCGAATGCGACGGCCTCTCTATCATCAGGGCCTCCAAAGAAGAGCACAGCCACACGGTTCAAAGCACTGGCGGCTGTGTCAAGCCTGGTGCCCCCAAGCCCACGGTCGACAAGGATTCCCACCGAGCATGACACATGCTTGAGCACCCCTTGGTTCACCATACGGTACCCAGCTTTACTTGTGTGCATCTTTCCATCAACCCCAAGAAACTTGTGGAAGGGGAGGATGACAATGGATGCACACAACTCGGCGGCAGTACGGCAGACATCCTCATGCATGTCCCTGTAGTAGGAAATAGTAGTGGTGAGGCGCACCTGGATGCCACCATTATGCACATAGGCATCAATGGTGTTGGCAATCTCCTGTGTATCTCCCAAGGGGACAACGTCGTTCGATCGACGAATGTACATGATGGGGCTGGCAGTTCTCTCATTGTACTCTATTAGGTTCATCATGTAAACAGAGAGGGGGAGGTCACGACATGCCTCCATTATGTTGATGCTGCTGGGCAGGGCTTGCAAGCTGTGAACACATGTGAGCATGCGGAGCTCAGCTTCAGCTTCTTCCCACTCAATTCCTGCATGCTTGAAGCCAGGGCTCTGCTTCCTCACATATTTCAGCACGGCTGCAGAGATAGGGGCAACCGGGACGCTGATTACGAAGATGGCATATACCATGATGCCCGCAGCTCTAGTGTCCAACATCTGAATTTGCAAAACACATTTTGTCATACCATCTTTATCATGTAATGTACCTAAACATCAAGAATTAAAGTACTTAGATTGCTACTAGAGTTGTAAATTGCATTAACCATATCAAAAATCAAAATAATTAAAAAATTGAACATGATCCGAAGAGGGAACCCCATTCATGGTGCAACAGGATCTAGTTCTCATGAGCATTGGGACTACGATCCTTTATATTTATGAATTGATGACCCCAATTTATACAAATCGCAGTCCCAAGGTATTTGGGATCGAGGTCCCATAAGAAGTGGGAAATGTGTCTCTCTCAAAATAGCATCTATATCCCATGAGCATTGGGAGCGAGATTGTTTATATATAGGATCCAACTCCTAGCTAGATGCCCTCTACAGAGTGTGATCCGAAAGTGCCAAAGATTCAAATATGCTTCAATCCGATATTTCCGCTCCCGACCCCGGATCCATTCCCGCTCTAGCTCCTAATAACTATGCCTGATTTAGGCCCACTGACATTCATGATTGGTTCTGATTTAGCATTATAACTAACTACATTGGGGTTGATCTGATGCAGACAGAACCTGTTTACACTTGCAAACTAAGTGGTATCCACTCACTCTAATTGTGCTGTTGCATCTGTTGGAAAAACCTATGACTTTTTTTTTCTATTTTATTTATTACTTTTCTTTAATTTTAGAAGAGAAATGACACTACGAGACCCTCTCACACTCATGTGAGTAGGACATCAAAGGATCACCATTATATTTGGCATAAATCTCTAGAAAAGTTATCACATACGTGTGGGACTTGATCTTTATAGAGATCTGTACCAAATTTGATGGTGATCATTTGGGGTCCTACTCACATGGGTGTGGGAGGGTCTTATAGAATCATTACTCATTTTAAAATTTATTAGATACAATTTCTTATTCTCCTTCCAATATGTAAGCATTTTTTAAACTTTCGTACATATAGCATAAGTGACGCATTTGGAGTAGGACAGAGGATAATAACTACTTTTCTGTCAAGATTGGCTAAATAGATTTTTATTTCAGTATATACGAGTTAGCTCTTTTCAGCACAATGCCACAATGTTAAATTGAGAGAAGACCTCTTTATGAGATATACATAAGTCAGCCAATATCAATACACTCGCCGGGGTCATTGTAAGACCCCTAATCAATTAGATATGACTCTACTAATGTAGGAAAAATTAGCCGGTCCAACTCGGAACCGGCCAAGGTAACCATAATCGGGCATTGGGCTTGGGTTTTCCCCTGTTCTGGGGTTCCACTTTGGGGGGTTGGATCCCACCACAAGGCCAGCCCATATCCGGGTGATTTTAATGGCCAATAGGTCGAGTAAAAACAAGCCTAGCAGTTTTCCTAGGAACCGGTCGATTTATCAAAAACTGGTCAGTATCCACCCAAATTTGTTTATATGAGTCCGCTGACCCCTTAATAATTTATTTTGAAATAGAATATGATTTATATAATTTTATTTGTAAAAATGAATAAATTTTAAAAACTAGAAATAAGATATTTTTGGAGAAAATACTTGAACCATTGATTTTATTTTTTCCTTAGAAGGACTATTACTTATAGGACCCGGTTTTGGTGGCTCCATACCCACATAGTAACAGGTGCAGGCTTGGATGCTCACGTGCGCACGTATACATACAAATATAATTCAAAGGTTGATTTTTAAAAAATTTGAAATTCAAATTCAAAAGTCTCTTTTTTTGTTGTCACCCTCTCCCTCTCCCTCTCCCTCTCCCTCTCCTTCTCCCTTTCCCTTTCTCTCTCTCAAGGGCAACAAGGCCCTTGACCTTCTCTCTCCCTCTCTCTAGAGAGATGGAGAAAAAGTGAGACAAAATGAGAATGATCTAGAGAGAAGGGCAAAAGCCTGTCTCTCTCCTTAACTTCCGCTCGTCTCTCTCTCTAGCTTTTTTCATCTCTTTAAGCTTTTTACACTAAAATAGTGTAGTCTATAGGAACCACACTTATGTTTTACATTATTTGCAATAGTTAATATGAATGACTATTCATTTATGGGCAAGCTTTCTATACTTCCTCTACAACATAAAACTTATATACTTCCCTTTATCCAACTGTCCATTCTGAATAGAGTGTTAAGAATGCCACAATCACAATATCACGTTTCTACGCTATTTTATTTTTAATTTTTTTCTATAAACTATTTTGACACTAAATTTTAGACGTCCAATCCTCTATTAAACTCGCATTAGCGAAAAATATAAAACAAATATTTCAAACAAAATAAAATAACCAAAATACCCCTTAAATATTTAAGGGGTATTTTAGCTATTATATTTTATTGAAAAATTATTTTTAATATTTTTTGTGGTGCCCTCAATGAGAAGATGACACATTCCAAATTTCATATTCATCAAATTTGTATAAAAAAAACTAAAACTAAAATACTTTGAGACGTCGGATCTAGGATCAAACGGTAGTGGCTCTCTTGATCAAAATTGGACGGCTAGATGGTAGGAAAAACATAAATCTTCTGTGTTGTAGAAGAAGTATAAAAACCTTTCCCTTCATTTATTTTTAATGTTTTTCTTCATTTATTTTTAATATTTCTCCCATTTGTCTAAGTTCAAAGTGAGAACATCACATGTTCTTTAGCTATCCTACCTCATAAGTACCCGAGTCACACCTTATCCCTAAAATGAGGGCCTCACTTTTACTCAAATCTCAACTCTCAACCCTATTAGTGGGTCCCAGTGGGCCACCACTTCTTTTTCTCTTCATTTCTTCAATCACTTATGTATTACTTTTTGCATCTTTAATCTATTTACAATGTACGTCATATTTTAAACTGTGTTGTATATGTTTTTAGTCTTTATCTTCGAGTTTATATTAAAAAGTTATTTCAATAGTTATTTTTATTAGTTTTATTTTTCCAAGACAATTGTAGAAAATTTCAAAATATGAATAAAATCTACATTTTTCTGTATTTTTTATTTTTTGACCCATTTTAAACAATTTTTTTTTCCTTGACCGACTTGGACAGGTTAACTGCGCTTCAGAGTAACTCAAAACCGCCCATGGACACTTTCCAAGGTTTGATTTTTCGAACACTGAATTCTACTCAGAACCTGCCCAGTTCTTGAGCCAAGTCAATGGTTTAAAACACTGGTTCAGAGAGATAAATTTGGATGTGAATTTGCTACAGTTATGAATCAAGCAGGATCAGAAAGATATTATCAGGACACCTACCTAAAAATCATTTTCCAGAGGCCATAATGAATAAGTTGGACAGACTTACATGGAATCCATTTGCTCTGGAGAGATAGAGCAAGATGATATCTGCATTTCCCCTTACATTCAAAAGATACCCCATTAAGAGGCCCTCCTGTAGGGGCATCCTGTAAAACCTTGCGGCTGCCACCGCACCCGCGAGCTTCCCGACGACAGCAATCAAACCGATCACTGGCGCTACCATGTATGCATTTCGATCAAGAGGCGGCACATATACGTTCGTCATGTTTTGGTAAAGCACAATGGGTAAGAGCACAATTCGAACCAGGTAATAATAGTTGTCCGCCAATTTAACAGCCATGTGAAACTCCCTTGGAAACAAAACACCAAATGCGATTGACCCCAGCATCCCATCAAAGCCAAGGAGCTGTCCGGCGGCTGACACAATGATCACCATCACCAGCACCACACATACCTGCATGCAAGTTTGTCACAGCCAAGGGTTTTTTTTAAGTAATTAAGCCGTTAAGACAAACTCCTATCTATTTTTTTCAAATAGTTTAAGAGTTAGTTTTTTTAAAAGTATCAGTGACAATGAAAACCACAACATGAGGACTAGAGTGTGAGGGTGCTACAACCACTCCCCTGTAGTCTCCATCATATTAAGTGTTAACGGTTTTTGTTTTTGAGCGTTGTGTATTATTATTTAGTGAAATGAGTCATTAAAAACTCGAGTAATTTACGTGCAAACACAAAAAAATAGGAAGATATGAAATGGGCTAATCATAAAAGGTAGGACAACTATTATTATTATTATTATTATTTTCTTCAAAATTACCCTGCGGTCCATAGATGACATCTTCGGATCGCTTTTATTTTAGTTTTTATATTTTTTGAGTTTTTTCGTTAGTAAGGCTTGTGCCCAGTCCAAAAGGCAGTCCGAGGTTGGCATCGTCAGACCGCCTTATTACTTAAAAAACAAATGAGCTAATGTGGTGCGAAGATGCCAATCTAGGACCTCCCTAAACAGCAACAGTGAAGGTAATTCGAGAATGCAGACCACCTCTGAATGCTTAACAAAGTCAGTCTCTGCGATCAGAGGATGCCAACCTCTGACTGCTTTGAAGAGCACCACATAAGGTGGTCTGAAGATGCTAACATCAAACTGACAGGGCATAGCTCCAAACATTAGGGCACAACCCTACTATAAAAAAGCTAAAATATAAATTTCACTTAAGATGATATCCTCAAGCTCATGGTCAATTTTGAAAAAAAATTAAAAACATATTTTTAACCCAAAATTAACTCATTTTGTATTTTATTTTTGTGCGTTTATGTGATTCACTCAAAAAACTTATGGATTTTGCCTTTACATCAATCGACATAACCAGATTTTGAAAAATCGGCCATAAAAATCAATTAGTTGCTTCTCTATGTCTTTCAAACGCTGTGGAAACTTTAAAATATATCTCCATACTATTTTAAGTGAGACTTGGTCCAATCAAACCAAAACAACTCATCCGGAGAATAATATTGAATCTCAACTTATTCTAACATCGGCTATAATATAGATACTGTCAGGGCCCCGGCACATGCATTTTGGAGTATGAATTTTAAATATTTGAATATTACTAAAATTTACTGTGTGGTTTGCTCAATGTCTAGAATATTAAAAGTTTATAGAAATTAAATCGTGGAAAATTAAGATTTCATTTTTACATCAAAAGCTATTTTTAAAAAATTTTCAAGGTGAATGGATTCCACTTGTCGCCCTCTAAACTTAGGGCATGTTTGGTAGGAATGAAAATATTTACATGAAAATATTTTCATGTGAAAATTGCATTCCGCATGTTTGGTACACGACAAATACGAAAAACTATATCAAATTTTAGAGAGAGAAAGTGCCTGAAAATTTTAAAAGAGAGAAATTATTTCAAAATATTTAGAGAGAGAAACTATCTCAAGTTTTAAGATTTAAAGAAAGAAAGTATATTAAATTTTAGAGAAAAACTATATGAAATTTTAGAAGAAGAAAGTACTTAAATGTATTTATAAAATTTTAAGTTTTAGAGAGAGAGACATATTAAAATTTTAGAGAGAGAAACTATATCAAATTTTAGAGAGATAATGTATTTAAAAATTGTTAGAGAGAGAAACTATATCAAATTTTAGAGAGATAATGTACTTAAAAATTGTTAGAGAGAGAAACTACCAAATTTAAAGTTTTAAAGAGAGAGCATCTTAACTACATCAAATTTAGAGAAAGTACTTAAAAATTTTAGAGATAGAAGCTATCTCAAAATTTATAGAGAGAGAAACTATCTCAAATCATAAGTTTTAAAAATAAAAACTATCTTAATATTTTTAGAGAGAAAAACTATATTAAACAATAGATAAATTACCTGAAAATTTTTAAATAGAAAAATTATATCTATTTATGAGGTTTAGAAAGAGAAAATATATTAAAATTTTAAAAAATAAAAACTATATCGAATTTTAAATTGTGAAATTACCAGAAAAATTTTAGAGAGAAAACTTTTAAGTTTACAGAATGAATTTGATAGGGTAACCATATCGATTTGATATTGTTACTCTCAAATTTTAAGTTTTACAGAGAGAGAAAGAGAGGAAGTATCTAAAAATTTTAAATCTTGCCTGCATGTCAGTGGTGTGCATCCCACTTCGCCGTCTCATCCACCTGAACACAGGCACTACGACAAAGAAAATGAGTGCAACAAAGGCAAAGGCCCGTATGGGCCACAGTGCCAGATCCAACATCTTGTTCTCCACCAGGTTTGCAGAGAACACCAGCGCCATCCCCAAAAGGCAGACGAACTCATTGAAAAGGGCAGATGCAATCACCATCTGCCCAAAATCAGAGGCACCAAGCTTGTGCTCAGTCACAAGCCTAGCGAGCACAGCCGACTCGGTATTGGTCATAAGGAAGGTCATTAGAATGCGGAATTCCACTTTGTTTCCTTTAGGGTACACAGTGGGCCGCAAGAAATCAGCTGCGACTACACCCAGTAAGGCAGCTGAGGCCATTGCAGCCATGGCTATCACGACAGGCTGCTTCTTGCCCTTCCATATAAGGGAGGGGTCCAATTCGAGGCCGTCCTTGAAGCTATGGAACTGTCGACCGGTGACCGCGACAACATGAATCAATTCAATGTTTGATGCAGGAAAGAAGGTGTTTCGGAACCAGTCGAACCTGCCGAGGATTTGCCCGAAGATCCACGCAGCCTAAACGAAAAAAAAAACAACAAAAGCCCCAGTTAGTCTCTCTATTCTTTAGCCTAGTCAAAACCAATCTCACGATGGCCTCTCTCTTCTAGGGGCCAAAACAATGTCAAGGGCATAGCTTTTGGAGGTTTGGAGGCAGTTACCCAATGTCAAGGGCATAGCTTTTGGAGGTTTGGAGGCAGTTACCGAGAGGTCGGCAAAGTATTGTGTCTGGTTCATGGACCGGACGACAGGCCGGAGGAGGTCGGCAGCAGCGGCTAACATGAAGGCCTCCAAGGCAAAGAGGGCTAGGCGTCTGGCAGTCTCATCAAGGCCAAGCGTCCCCAGCAGGATGAAGAGGGGGGAGGAGGCCATAGCAGCCGACCCGGTTGTGGCCTGCCCCTCGAGATGGTGCAGGGGCCTGCGGCGCAGAACCGGCCTTGGTCCTTGTCGCTCGAAAGGGGTGAGGCTTAGCAGGTCTGGCCCAAGCCCATCACGCGTTTCCTAAGAGGAACCCATACTCCAAAGGAGTTTAAAAATAGTAGGAGATGGCTATGCTCTCTAAGAAGCCATGAATCCCTAAATATATGGTTTTTGTTGCTTTATCCCATAATGACTATATATAGATCACATGTCGTTGCTAACAGTTATGATCATGTTTTACTAAATTAGGCTATAAGCCTTGCACCTTAAGGCAGGATGATTGTATGCAGTTGTACCCAAATTCACTGTTTAATTGTTTTCAACTATAATAAAAAAAAAATTCGGTGTGAGAAATGATCATAACGATCAGGTAGAACCGATCCCATCAAAATTAGTTTTAAAGGTGGCAACGGGCCCGACCCAACCCTTCTCCCCATAGGAGGCCGGGTCGAAACAAATGAAGAAAAAAATAAAAGAAAAAATAAGAAAAGAAAAAAAGCCGGGCCAACCGAGCCAGTACGGACCCTAGCCCAACCCTAGGGCCACAGCCTCGATGAAAGGATAAGACGCGCAGACACGTCGGTCGTTCTCATATGATCTACACGAGAGAGCCCAAAACTCATATGTTGCATCATCTGCACCAGTAAAAGACTTTCCTCGCCAGAGGATCAAGCCAGCTTTCAAAAGAAAACCATGCGCTCGGCAACGGCCAATGCTTTATCGCACCCAAATAACTTCAATGAGAACTCCAATGGCAGTCCCAGGACCTATACTCCTCATTAGATTTCCATCCACTACCACTCGATTCTCAACTGCACTTTGATCAGTGAGCTTCTCGCACAAGGCTGGATATGTGGTCGCTTTCTTCCCGGTTGAAGATTGTTAAGCGTTACCACAATTCTTTAATTGAATTTCAAATTTTGTATTGCTTTCTATTTTAATTGAGATTTTATTGTTGTACACTTCCTAATTTATTAGGAACATTTTCTGTTTCTGTTATAAATCCCTAAAATTAAGAAATTGCGACCTCTTGTATTCTCTACTTATACCCCACATTTGGGTAATACAATTATTGGAAAATTTGTATTCTCTTCTTCTGCGTGGACAAAGCCACATCCATTTACTTCACACTCATAAGTTGCTTTCCGCATCAAAACAAAAGCATTCTCGACTTCGCTCAACCAAATCTTCGCTTTGATATTGTACGCCCTACAAATTAGATAAAGACTTCAGGCTGCTGCACTTTCTCTTTCTTCAAAGTTTCGTGAACAATGAGTGACAGCAATAGCAATACCACCGTGGGTTCTTCAAATGCAGCTCAATCCCCTTGTAATTTACATCATTCCAAGAGTTTGGGGAAGCTAGCCTTTATTGATGGAATTCTATCCAAACCAGAGCCTTCTTCTCCATCTTTCTCCTTATGGGAGAGATGTAATAATGTGATTTTGTCTTGGTTCTTAATGCCTTGTCCAAAGATCTCGTAGTGAGTGTTATGTTTGCCTCTACAATGCATTAAGTGTGGACTTACTTGTGAGATCGCTTTTCACCTAGCAACGTCCCACAACTTTACCAAATCAAGAAATTTTTGGCCACCTTCCAACAAAAGCAACTCTCGGTTGCCCCTTACTTCACACAATTAAAAAAAAAATTTGGGATGAATTAGTCTCTCTTACTTCTTTCACCCCATGTTCTTGTGGGGAATTTAGAAATCTCAACAGTTATATCCAATAAGAACAACTTCTTCAATTTTTGATGGGTCTCAATGAGTCCTACAGCTTGGTGCGTAGTAACATTGTACTCATGGATCCACTATCAACTGTTGTCAAAGGCTACCCTCTTGTTCTTCAAGAAGAACGATACCGTGAGATCCATTTACATATCCAGGCACCAGAAGCCACAACCTTTGCCATGATTCCGTCTCATGCATCTGCAAAACCCACTACAAACCATAATATTGTCCAAAAGAACTTTAATATTGATACACGCCCCTTGCTACATTGTGATTATTGTCACAAAATGGCAAAACAAGCCACGTGCCTTTAATGTTGAAATAGCAAGTCCCTACATCAACCAATTTACATACACAGCAGCCCCTCAATTTACAACTGACCAACAACGTCAAAGTTTGCAACTGCTACAGGTAGGTAGTTCAAATCACTTGGCCACTTTTGCAGGTAATCTATATTGCTCTACATTTTTTTCATTCAATGATACATGGTTCATATAGACAGTGGTGCCACTGACCACATTGTTTGTTCTCCATCTTTTCTTTCATTTATAGAGCCTTCATCACCCACTAATCCTGTGAAACTTCCAAATGATAATTTTGCATATGTTCTTCATATTGGCATTGGCATTCTTTCATAACAAATAACTGTGCATAATGTTTTATATGTACCATCTTTCTCCTACAATTTACTTTATGTTCAAAAGCTTACGTCTGATATGCAATGCTCAATAACCTTTTTCTTCGATCATTGTATTTTTCAGGACCGGTTATCAAAGAGGACGATTGGAATGGGTAGAGAGCACAATGGCCTTTATATATTTCATCCACCCAAAGTTGTCTTTGCATCCTCAATTCACAATTCACACCCCATGGATCTATGACATTAGCACATAGGTCACCATTCTCATGCTCGTTTACAATCTCTTATTAAAAAAACACTCAGACATTTTTTTTTCTAATAATTGTCATTGTCATGTATGTCTTAGGGAAAAACAGTAGCGGCTCTCGTTTCCTTCGACTTTTACTACTACTCCTTTTCAACTAATTTCATTGCTCAATTCAGTCCATTCGAACGGACAAAAAAACTGAGTTTTTCTCCAAAGTTATGCAGAATATTTTTTTAAAAAATGGTTTGTTTCATCAACACTCTTGTACTGCAACACCCCAACAAAATGGCATTACAGAATGTAAACATTGTCACCTCCTTGAGGTTGCACATGCCTTATGTTTTCAAGCTAATTTACCTTTTTCTATCTAGGGAGATTGCATTCTTACAGCAACATATCTTATCAATCGCTTATCTACCCCTATTTTAAATGGCAAAAGCTTACATGATGCTCGTTTCAATTCCCCTTTATTATAAAAACAATTAAGGGTATTTGGCTACCTTTGCTATACCTATAATATACATCACCAACACAAATTTGACACTAGGTCATGCCAATATATATTCATTGGTTACTGTCATAGTAAAAAAGCATATCGTTTATATTACCTTGACAACCACAATTTTTACCAGTAAAGATGTCATTTTTCATAAGCATTGCTTCTCATTTTATGATTCTTCATCATCCCCAAACCCATTCAGCTTTGTTCTCCCACATCTATTACCTGACATTCCTACTAACATAACATTACCACACCTAGATGATTCATCCCACAGTGTTGAGCAGTCACCTTCATCACCATCCTCTTTCATGCTTCCTTCACTGTCTTCATCACCACCTACACCTCCAAATGCCCCCAACGTTCCGACCAGCCTCGCCAATCTCCAAAATATTTACAAGATTATCATTGCTCCATCGTTGTGCATTCTCAACTTGCTACAACTTCTCTTCAACCGATTCAAGATGTTCACTATCCTTTAAGTTCTTTCATCTCCTATAATAGACTTTCAACCTCTTGCAAAACTTTTGTTGCCACTATTTCTACTACAACTGAACCTACTTCTTTCAAACAAGCATCCACTGATCATAATTGGAGAGAATCCTATGAGCAAAGAGATAACTACATTGGAAGCCAATAACACATGGTCCTTGGTTGAACTACCCCTGGGCAAAAGACCCATTGGTTGCAAATGGGTCTACAAGATAAAATACAAAGCCGATGGGTGGGTCTATCAAGTGTTACAAGGCTCGATTGGTCTCCAAAAGATATAGCCAGCGAGATGAGTTCGATTATCATGAAACCTTTGCTCCCGCAGCAAAGCTTACAACTGTTCGTTATCTTTTTGCAATTGCTACTGTTAAAAATTGGTCTTTGCACCAATTGGATGTTCAAAATATTTTTTTGCATGGTGATTTACATGAAGAGGTATTCATGAAGATACCACTAGGTTTTTCATGCAAGGGAGAGTACCAAGTTTGACGTTGAATAAGTCCCTTTATGTACTTAAACAGAATTCTAAACAATGGTTTACCAAATTTTTAGATGCCTTACTAGATGCATGATAGATTCAATCAAAGGTGAATTATTTTTTATTCATCAAAATTATAAGCAATTCATGCATATATGTCCTGGTTTATGTAGATGATATAGTGATCACCAACAATAATATTAATGTTATTTAGACTATCAAGACCTTTTTTAGTGATCAATTTCATATCAGGGATTTAGATCCTTTGAAGTGCTTCATTGGCATTGAGGTTTGTCGTTCTAAAAATGGGATTCTTCTTACACAAAGGAAATACACTCTTGAGATTCTGTAAGACATAGGCCTTTTGGCTGCAAAATCTATTACTTTCTTCATGGAATAAAATTTAAACTTGAATACCAAAGGTGGACCTCTTTTAAATGATTCCATGCCTGTTGATTGGTAGACTTATATATCTTATAAATACAAGGCTAAACATTGTCTAACCAGTCCACATCCTCAATCAATTCATAAACCAACCTCTAAAACCACACTTAGATGTTGTTACTCGAATTCTTCGTTACTTTAAAGGGACACCTGGCTAAAACATTATGCTCTCTGCTAATAGTAGTCTACAACTCTCTGCCTATTGTGACTCTAATTGGGCTAATTGCTCAATGACCAAACGTTCGACTACTGGTTACTGCACTATGTTAGGAGACAGCCCCATATCTTGGAAAACTAAGAAACAACAGACAATTTCAATATCATCTGCAGAAGCGGAGTATCGTTCTATGGTAGTTACATCTTATGAACTTACTTGGCTAAAATACCTCATGTCTGATCTTGGCATTTCTCATAATGACCCCATGATGCTTTATTGTGACAACAAATTAGTCATACATATTGCTGCCAATCTAGTTTTCCATGAGTAAATAAAACACATTGAACTTGATTGTCATCTAGTTCACGAAAAAATTCAACAAGGTCTCATTCGTACTACTCACGTCCCAATTTCAATTTCAAGCAGGCAATTTGGGGGTACTCAATATTTACACTCCAACTTGAGGGAGAGTGTTAGGAGTTACCACGATTTTTTAATTGAAATTCAAATGTTGAATTTCAAATTTTGTATTGCTTCATATTTTAGTTGGGATTTTATTGTTGTACACTTTCTAGTTTAATAAGATAAACATTTTACATTTTCTATTTTTGTTAGGTAAATCCATAAAATTCAGGGATTACAATCTCTTGTATTATTTACATATACCCCACGTTGGGGTTAAACAATTATTGGAAAATTTGTTCCATTAAAATGTGCTCCAAAACTTGATAAAGACCATAGTATAAATTCAATCATCTTCAAAAAATGGTAGCAAAGCATTTAGATGAAAGTTAAGGTACGATTGATATTTGCCCACCCCTTCAGAGAGAGCTGGTAGTATTTTTGTACTTAGTCTACAGGCACATGCATACGCACACAATTTTCTTATTGAAAACTAGGTCATATCCACAGGCACATGCACATGCACATGCATATCCTCCCTGATTAGCAATGAGAACAAAAATTAGAATGCATTAATAAAAAATATGGCTCACTTGCAGAATCTCAACTCGTTGTATTTGTTGATATCTATGTACTTACAAGTAGGACAATTAAATCAAAAGGTAACTTAGCAGCCTCCTTGCTAAGCATAATGGCTACTACTTTCTATTCTTGTTATCTATATTTATATAAGACAAGCTTGTATATTTATATTGATTAATAGATACTAGGTATCTTTAGAGAAACCTGGGCGGTATCAGAGCTAGATTCATCTTTGCCATGTCTATTCTTATAAGATCGAGTCTATTAATCCATTACTCGATCTTGTTCATGTCTGCGAAAGGGTCGTTGATCAATCCTGAAAATTACTGATTCGACCACCAATTCTACTGCGTATCTCAAAATTGATCACCTTATTTACTGGTCTTCATCGCCTATGTTACCTTTATTACCTTAGTCTTAGCCTGTTTTGTTCCCAACTTCCCATCAAACTCTCGCCTATTTGAACACCATTTATTGGTTATTTGGAGGAGGGAGCTCACGCTTGAGAGAGAACACAATAGGGAAGGTCTTTCAAGAAATATCAAATGGCTAGCTCCTCTATCATGGTTTCCTCTTCTTCATCGGACAAGTAGCCACGTTTGCTTGGTCAAGAAATGGGTTCACCAGTTGTTCAGCAAAAATGGCCTATGAAAATCTCTCAAAACCTACTCTCCCTGCAATACAAAAGATCATCACACGATCTACTTCCTACGCCTCAGGAACTCGATCCTAGGGTCCAAATCCGTCCGAAATTTGAGCCAATTAGCAGGAAAACTCGCTTAAAAAGTACCCAAGCCCGTCCGATAATGCTCTGGACTCTCCAAAAAAGCCTGTGAACCTACCGTTTTGCCACCAGATCTGAAACCAATTAGTCTCTGAAAACTGGCTCTGAAAAAAGCCATCCGAAAACAAGCCATCCCAAAAATCCACCTTTGAGACTGCCAGAAATACCATCCACTCTCGTTTATCATGAAAAGAAAAAAAAAAAAAATTTCTGAAACACCCAAAAACTACCATATTTGATATTTCCACTTCTGAAAAAAACCCCACTTCTAAAAAACTCGTTGTCTCTGAAATTTAGTTTTAAAAAATTTCTCAAGCCGTTTTTTGTTTGCCTGATCTCATCGCGATTTGTCTTCTCTTTCTGGCCATCTTCTTATTGTTACATTCTTTATTGAGCCTTTGCTTCTTATTTTTTCTCTAGAATTCTCTCTGGGTGTCTTGATTTCATTCGGCTTCTCAGTTAATTGACCTCTGCTCCTCTTTTTTTCTATCTTCTCTCTATTTGGATATCGTTGTAATGTGTTGGTTGGTTATGTTTTCTCTCTTTTATTTGATCGATGAGATACAAAACTGACCAATTTGGCACGTTTGAAAGAGGTCTTTACAGCATCACAAAATAATATTTTTTGTTTTTTTTTAGAGAGACTTTGTGAAACATGTTGGCCACTTCCAAAATGGCACTCATTCCTTGTTTTTTATTTGTACCTTTTGAAAATACGGTGGGTCTACTTCTCAAACCGTGAACACTCCGCTCATTTCAATTTCCTTGAAACGTTTTTTTTTCTTTTAGGATTCTTTGGTGGAGTGACGGACCGCCTTTCCAGTTAGTGCAAACCATTTTTCTCATTGTGCGTTGTTTAAAAAAATAAAAAAAACAAAGATGGAAAATTTATGTATTAGACTGTTACTCAATTCTATATGTTTCTCTGTCTGCGAACTGTTGAATCAATCTCAGATTTGTATTGAGTTTTTGTTGGCTCCTCCAAGTACCATTCTATTTTTTTAGCTGTCTGGGTTGTTTTTCTCTCTCAAGCACAAATCTGAAGTTTTTTTGTTGTTGTTCAGGCCTGCTTTATTTGAGCCTCATGTTTCTTAGGCTTGTCGATTTGCCGTTGCTTGAGCTTGTCTTGTTCTGTTATTTCTCTGTGCTTGTTGATTAAGCAATCTAAGCATGTCACTACTTCTACTAGTCACACTATGCACCTGAAGATACAGCTGCTCGTTTCTGCAACTTAGCGTCAAACTCTAGCCGCTCTCTATCATAGCATCATGAGTTTGAAGGGGAGTATAAAAAAAAAAGTACATATTGACAATCAGGTGAATATGGAAGGTATATAGTATAAGCAGAATATTTGGAAAAGGTAGGTAAAATATTTTATATTTTATGTTAAGTCTAGGTATAATATAAGTGTCTGTCATTTATTTCTATTCTTGTTATTTGTATTTAGCTATATAAGACGTGCTTGTATATTCATATTGATTAATGGATATCAAGTCTTTTTATATAAACTTGATATTCTTCACATGAATAACTTTATCTATTGCATATGGTGTTTGTAGTTCATTACCTTTGTATCACATAAATTTGGTTCTTTTGTTAAGAGGTTAATGTGAATGAATGTGCTTCCCTTTTCTATAAAAAAATAAAGAGATTGTATAAGTGAATCAGATAACATTTAGGGGCTATTTGGATTACCTAGAAATACATTTCTAGAAATATTATTCCATGGAGATGGTATGTTTTTTAACTTTTGGATCAAAATTTTGGAACAAAAAAGGTATTTGTGCACGAAACTATTTTCTTCATTTCAAGCCAAAAATAAAGATATATGTATCCTTGCCTTTATTTTAAAATTTTGATTTCCAACTAAATTTCCCAATTATGGAGACACCCACTTTATAAAATACATTAATTCTGCTAAAAACCCCACAAATTAGATGGAGAAACCATCTCAAATTTTAATTTTTAAAAAGAGAAAGTATCTTAAATCATTAGAGAGAGAAATTAAATCTAATTTTAGAGAGAAAAATAACCCGAAAAGTTTTAGAGAGAAATAATCTCAAATTTTTTACAGAGAAAACGATCACAAATTTTAAGTTTTAGAGAGAGAAAGTATCTTTAAATTTTAAAGAGCGAAAGTATATTGGAATTTTAGAGAGAGAAGCTATGTCAAATTCTAGTGAGAAAAGTACTTAAAAATTTTTAGAGAGAGAAGCTATCTCAAAATTTTTAGAGGGTGAAATTATCTCAAATTTTAAGTTTTAGAGAGCGATTATCTCAAAATTTAGAGAAAAAGTACTTAAAATTTTTTAGAGAGAGAAACTATCTCAATTTTTTTAGAGAGAGAAATGATTTCAATTTTTAAGTTTTAGAGAGAGAGTATCTCAAAATTTAGAGAGAGAAACTATCTCAAATTTTAAGTCTTAGAGAGAGAAACTATCACAAAAATTTTAGAGAAAAAAAACTATCTCAAATTTTAAGTTTTAGAAATAGAAACTATCTCAAAATTTTTAAAGAGAGAAATTATATCAAATTTAAAGCTTTTGATAAAGAAAGTATCTTAAAATTTTAGAGAGAGACACTATATTAAATTCTAGAAAGAGAAATTATCTCAAATTTCAAGTTTCAGAGAGAGAAACTATAACTATCTCAAATCTTAAGTTTTAGAGCGAGAAAGTACATTAAAATTTTTAGAGAGAGAAATTATCTCAAATTTTAAGTTTCAAAGAGAGAAAATTTATTAAAATTTTAGAAAGAAAAACTATCTCAAATTCTAAGATTTAGAGATAAAGTACTTAATAACTTTTAGAGAGAGAAATTATCTCAAAATTTTTAGAGAGAGCAACTATCTTCAAACTCTTAGAAGGGAAACTATCTCAAATTTTAAGTTTTAGAGAGAGAAAGTACTTTAAAACTTTTAGAGAGATGAGCTATATCTAAAATTTTAGAGAGATAAACTATATCTAATTTTAGAGAGAGCAATTTATAGAAAATTTTTAGAGAGAAAATATCTCAAAAATTTTAGAGAGAAAAAACATTTTATGTTTTAGAGATAGAAAGTATCTTAAAATTTTAAGAGAGAAACTATATCAAATTTTAGAGAGAGAATGTACCTGAAAATTTTAGAGAGAAACTATCTCAAATTACAAGTTTTAGATAAAAAAAATGTATAAAGTTTGGAGAGAGAAACCACTAGAAAACTTTTAGAGAGAGAAACTATCTCAAAAATTTTAGAGAAAGAAACTATCTCAAATTTAATAAAAAATGACATTATTATGAGTAATACAATTAAAAGCATTTAACAAAAGAGTAAAAAAAACAAAAAAGCCATGTAAATGTTATGCATCAGAACAATGGTTTAAAAAACGGATCGGTGACCCCGATCGGGCTTCCAAAAAACCGATCCGGATCGGCAAATCGGCGATCCGGATCGAAAATAGGGTGAATCGGTCAGAATAAAGCTTAAAAAAAATCCGAAAAAATTATTAAAATTCATTGTAAATATTGTTTTTTAGGAATTCAATAAGAAATGAAGGTACTCCATTAAGAATTTTTATGTTTTTGAATGAATTGCGAATATTGATATGTTCTTTCCCTGCATGAACCGCCGTTCAGCATTTAATTTACATCACACAAAAGGATAAACATAGAATTATCATAGAATAAGTATATCAACATACATGGACTACAATAAAACATAAAATTAGTAACATATGATCTAAAAATAAAATGATAGACGACGTTATTGTTCTTCTTGGTCACGCTGGTGCCATTGATTGAATTCGTTTAACAATTCATTGATTCGATCTAAAAACGAATCATCGATATTAACAGGCGTCTGACTATTCCCAAATCTCTGAGTGTTAGTGTTTTGTTGTGTTCCCAATCTAAAATCCCCGAAGATTGTCCATCCTTCATGCTCACCTGCACTGTTGCTATTGGGACTCGATATGTGAATAATATAGCTGGGATAGGGTGGCCTCAGAATCATCATCTCTCTCATTTTCTCTTTGAATAATATGGATTAAAAAAAAAAATAACAAATTTTCAAAAAAATCAATCATGGATTAAAAAAAGAAAATCACAAATTTTCAAAAAATTCTATCATGGATTACAAAAAAAAATTCGATCATGGATTAAAAAAAAAAAATCACAAATTTTCAAAAAATTCTATCATGATTACAAAAAAATATTCGATCATGGATTAAAAAAAAAAAATCACAAATTTTCAAAAAATTCAATCATGGATTACAAAAAATTCGATCATGGATTACATAAAATTCGATCATGGATTACAAAAAAAGACAAACAAAAAAAAACAAAAAATTCAATCGTGGATTACAAAAAAAGAAAAAAACAATTCGATCATGGATTACAAAAAATTCAATCATGGATTACAAAAAACTCTATCATGGGTTACAAAAAAAACAAAAAACAAAAAATTCGATCATGGATTACAAAAAAAAAAAAAAACATTTCGATCATGGATTACAAGAAAAAAACAAACATTTCGATCATGTATTACAAAACATTCGATCATGGATTACAAAAAATTCTATCATGGGTTACAAAAAAAAAAAAAAAACAAAAAATTCGATCATGGATTACAAGAAAAAAAAACAAACATTTCGATCATGGATTACAAAAAATTCGATCATGGATTACAAAAAATTCGCTCATGGATTACAAAAAATTCTATCATGGGTTACAAAAAAAACAAAAATTCGATCATGGATTACAAAAAAAAAAAAAACAATTCGATCATGGATTACAAAAAAATCGATCAAGTATTACAAAAAAATCTATCATGGATTAGACAAAAAAAAAAAAAAAAAAAAAAAAAAAATCCTACTCTTCGATTCACTGTACGGACTCGCCGATTCCGTGCAGTGAATCGGCGAGTCAGTGTACAGAATCGTCCGGTTCTCTCTAGAATCGGACAATTCCCGTTTTTTCGCCGATTCGATCCGTCCATGGTGATTCCCGAGTCGAACCGCGACTCGGCATTTTTTTAAACACTGCATCATAATTCTATTTTATAAAAAATATTTTTCTCAAAAAATATATTTCAAAGGAAATAAATTTTTACATACAATCGTTTTCACGGATACAAACGGCCCCTTAATTTTCACCGAAATTTTAGGGCAAAATTCACTCACTCCCCAAACTAAAACCTCAATGAGACCAAGTTTTAATCGCAAATTCCTAAATTGGAAAATCTTCGATTTTGAAACCTTGAGGATGCGTTTTAAATTTAAAAGCAGTCGAGTATTTCACACTGAACTTTTGATTGATGCACGAGGTGTGCCACTGTCACAATCTTGAGTTCAATGTGTTCAACGGGAAGCAGTGAATAAAACCATGACTCTGGGCGGGACTCCGCCGATGGCCGAGCCGAGTAACGAGTCCAAGTTTACTTGGCTCGAGTCGGGAGATGCCAAAAAAGTGTTTAAAAATAAAAAAATACAAAAAAAATTGTAAAAACTAAAACTAAACAAAACACATCTAAATGAGGTTAAAAAAGTTGTATAAAATGAATTTTTAAAAAAATCAAATTGTGATGGGTTATTTTAGAAATAATCCAAAAAGAAAAAAAAATGTTAAAAAAAAGTATTCATGGCCAATACGTTTTCCAATCTTTATCAAAATCTAGAACATAAAAAAAATTAAATATAAATTTCTTATTGTTTTGACTTTTTTTGTAATTTTTTTAAAATTTTTTTATGATCCCTGGTCAGTAGGGGTGAGAATTGACTCAGTCCAGATCCGAAACCCAGATTTTGAACCTTATTCTAATCCAGGAATGGATTTGAAATTTGGATCGGGATCCAAAGTCATATCCAAATTGAAATCCAGATCGGATCCAAGTGCAGTTGGATCTGATATGCATTTGGCACGATTCAGATCTTGATCCAACCCGATTTTCTAATAGTAAATTTTTATTTTATATATATATATAATTAAAAAATAATATATATAATTCGGATCCGGATCCATATCTGATGTAGACTATTCGGATCCACATCAAGATCCAAATATCCAAGATCCGATTTGAACCCTGATCTGATGTATACTATTTGGATTTGGATCCAAATCTGGTCAGATCCGGTCCCAATCCGACCCGTTCTCAGCCCTACTCGTCAGCCCACCCAACTCGGGGATACTCGGACTCGCCGTTCGTGTGAATCCGAGTTGAATCGCCCGAGTTTTTTCACACCGATTGGAAGGTCATCATTGACACAAGTTTAAGGTTGTTTATTCAAACCCATCTTCAACGTTTCGCCAAAGACATAACCTGCAACTCTTAGATTGATTATTCAGATCGGTCTATTAGCATTGCACCAAGGCAGTAATTTGGGTGGCAAAGGTCTGGCCCCAAAAGTTGTGCCAAATTTGCCTGGTTTTTTTTTTGGTACCACATGCAACACGTGAAATGAGATGCCGAACTCAGTTTGTAAAAGCAAAGTGGTGGCAAAATATGGAAAAGGAAAGCATTCAATGGACCAATTGTTTTCATCAAAAAAAGAAATAATAGCCAGGGTGAATTGCTCTTCTCTCCTAAGAGGGTGTCATCCATATTGGGACTAAATTCCAAAGTATAAGGTCCGGTTCTCTGCACCATTTGATCACGTTCAATGATCTGCCTTGTATGATTTTGTAGAAGTTTGGAAACCCCTATCTTCAAAGCCCAAAGCTCTGTTTGGTTAATATCACAATGGTGGGACCGGTATGACCAAAGATTGGTCTATGAGCATTGCACCAAGGCAGTAAATTTTGGGTGGCTGAACCCAAAAGTTGGGCCAAATTTGACTGGTTTTTTTTGGTACCATATGCAACACGTGAAATGAGATGGTTAGACTTTGAGATGAAAGAAGAGGAAGATGGATGCCCAACTCAATTGGTAAAGGGTGCGGTTTGTATTGATCCGAGGCTCTAAACGATCAAAGCAAAGCGCACCTTCAAATAGTGTAGAGAAATATGATTTTAATCCCAAAAATTTGTGTAACCATCTTAAAATATATTTTTATCTTTAATGATAAAATTTAAAGCTTGAAAATAATGTAGATCGAGCAGATCTATAGAAACTTGAAAATCTTGAAAATCGACAGTCCGAAAATGCATTACAAGATGCAATATTTTCAAAACTTGAAATCTAATTTTTTTCTCATATCCATGCATCTTGATGTCGAGATGATCAATTTGAAGATATTTGGGCATCAAAACAACCCCTTCTAGTGAAATTTTTGATGTGGGCTCTAATTTGATTGTTTAGAGTCTCGTCTCTATATAAACTTTTTCCATTTGTAAAAGCAAAGTCGTGGCAAAATAAGAAAAGGTAATATATACAATGAGACCATTTACCTTTGATACAGGGATATCACAATTACTACAACCATCTGATGTGAAATCTGATAGCTTGGGTGTGTCACAAAGTTCGAAAAAACTTCTTTTAAAGTTTGAGCTTGGTCAATAGAATAAGTGCAAACATGTAATTTTACGTCCAATAGTCAAAATTAATTGTGATTATCTTGTACCTAAGATAAATGATTTCATTTTATATTTTCCCATAAGAAAAAAGAAAGTATTCAATGAACTTATTCTTCTCATGCAAAAAAGCAGGAATAGCCTGAGCTGTTAGGTTCGAAATCGAGCAACTCGATGTATAGTCTATGGCGAGCAAAGTCCAAAACAATATTTGTTGGAATTTGAGGGGTGGTTGTGAGTCTTGTGACGCCCCAACTACCCGATCGCAGATCAATCTACCGAAGTTGTTTGTGACTTTTTGATGCCAAAAGAAAAGAATTTTGTTGTATAAGGTCCAATATTCAATCTCGTGCAGCAAAGGTGGTGAACATTTGCAACCATGGTTACTATGGCTTGCTAGCCTTTGTTGGATAGTCAAAGAAAATGGGTTAGGCTTCATCTTGGCACCAGGTTTGGGTTATGGACAATGCTTAGTACAGCAAAGATGGAAAGAGATAGGGATCATTGGTATCTAGATTAGACCGGACTTGCCTATCGATGTTATATTCAGTTTGGTCCAGAATAAAAACCGCATTTGGTCAAAAAATGGGTCAAAACCAATGTTATACTAATTTTGCTTAGACCAACAGGTTCAATCGTTCAACAAAGCTAGTACAACGTTTTTAATATATTCCTTATTTGAAACTATTAATCATATTTTTCTTAATATTTTAAAATCAATCAAACGAATTTGAGACCTCTTACTGGTTCGATGACCAATTCGATTCTTATAAAATTCATGATTTACAGGATTAGGTGAATATAAAATGGGGAAAGGGAGATCCCAAACTATGGAGCATTAACTATTTAGGCAATATGAGGGATTTGGTGAAAAAAAATTGGATTTTGACTACGGTTGATAATTTTTTAGACCGGATCCTGATCCAGCCAGATCTAGATTGGGATCTGGATCCAAAAAGTATACATCATATTTGGATCCGAATCCAGATCCAGATCAATTCCAATTTTGTATATTATAAAGTTAAATAATTATAATATATATATATCTAACGTAATAAATATATAATTTGTAATATACATGTATAGATAAAATAATATCTATTATTTTAAAAAACTAGATCGGATCTACCTATACGCAGATCTAACTCGAATTACCATTTGAATGGAGATTTTGGATCCGGATCTGATTTCAGATCTAAATTTTAGATTGAAATTCAAGTTTTGGATCCAAATCGGGGTAAATTATATATGAAAAAAGGGAAAGCTTGACAAGGAATCACCTAAGTACTTTAAAGTCAAGGAATCGCCAAGTACTTTGACAATAATGCTTTTCATCTAAATTCTTTTGGATAATAGCTAACTAGTCATAATCAAAGCTTCAATCAAAAATTGATCCAAACATGGTACGCATGAAATGTTTGACATTGGCGCTTATTAGTGTAGGCATATGTACCATGCTTAATTTGTAGGGCAAGCTTTCTATGTTTCTCCTATAACATAAAATTTATATATTTCCCCTTATCCAATTTGACACGTACCAAATTTCATACAATTTGTATAAAAAATTAAAAATAAAATACTTTGAGACTTCGGATGTAAGATCAAACAGTGAGTAGCTCTCTTGACCAAAATTGAAAAGCTGGATGGTAGGGTAAGCTTAAATCTTCTATGTTGTAGAAAAAGTATAGAAACCTTTCCTTAACTTTGTATACTCAAATTTCATTAAAGTTTTTGTGGCATTGTATATCATTGACTTATAAGAAAAACATGAGATGGTCTTTTAAGACATTGGAATCAAATATTTACTCTCCCAAATAAACAAATCCAATATTTACGTTTTTTTAAACTTTGGGTAACCCTGTCATGGTGTTCTTCGAAGGGTGAAGTGACCAAATTGCCCCTCTATTGAAGTTCTTCCAATATCAGGCGTAATTTGAACCTCAGAAAAAAAAGTTCAAACAAAACTGATTTCCAATAAGGAACACACTGATCTAATTCTCCAGCTTGATTTTGGCCAAAAATAGTGGTTTTTTGTCCCAAAGAGGGGAATAGGAGCTTGAGGTTTCATAGTTAAAGTTAAAGTTCAAGAAAAAAAAAAAAAAAACCTTATATACTTCCTCTTATCCAACCATGCATTTTGAATGGAGGGCTAAGATTGCCCCAATCACAATATCACGTCTTTACACTATTTTATTTTTAATATTTTTCCTATAAACTATCTTGACATCAAAGTTTGGATGTCCATTCCTCTATTAAACTCTCACTAGCAAAAAATATAAAAAAAAAAATTTTAATAAAATAAAATAACCAAAATACCACTGAAAATTTCAAAAGGTATTTTGGTCATTATATTTTTTCGAAAAATTATTTTTAATATTTTTTATAGTTTCGCCCCAATGAGAAGATGGCATGTACCAAATCTCATATTCATCCAATTTGTATAAAAAAAACTAAAAATAAAATACTTTGAGTCGTCGGATCTAATACCAAACGGTGAATGACTCTCTTGATCAAAATTGGATGGCTGGATGGTAAGGAAATGATAGAACTTCTATGCTATAGGGAAAGTATAGAAACATTTCCCTAACGTGTGACTTCATAGAGAGTATTAAGAGTTTTGTGTGCATGTAGTTTCTTTGATTGAGATGACATGCAGCCGATGGTTATCCGGTGACTCTTCCGGCCACATTTTGATCGAAACGGGAATCTGATTCTGAGTTTGGATCACCGGAAAATGAATTTTCAGTGGAGTTGGGTCAGTGCCATGTTGGTTTTTTTTTTTTTTCGTGCTATGGTTTATAATATGCATAAAGAAAAAGGAGTGAGAAAACTAAAAACTGATTACGAATCGCGTAGATTGAGATGGATGTTTTTTGTTAACTAGGAATGGAAAACCCAAAGTGGACAGGAATATAGAGAGAAAAAATATTCTATTAAATTATAAAAAGAAAAAGGTCTATCAACAATATACTGCAAAATTAAGGCATTTCTCAAAGCTCTACTAATGCTAGAGAACCTTCCAATTGATCTTCTCAATTTATGTATAGATATAAAAAAAAGGGAAAGCTTTCTATGTGACCACACTCACATCCAAGTTACATATGACCCCACTTGTCAGCCGTTCGATCTGGATGGAAGGCTAAGATTGTTTGTTACAATGTCACGCCAAACCATTGTTTGATTTATTATTATTTATTTACAAAATTTGAGTGGAATTTGGGGCATCCTATCTTCTAAATGAAGCACACTCAGCAAAAAAAAAATTCCTGTGAAAATAAATGATTACCCTCAAAAATTTCAACGGTGTTATTATAATTTTCCATCAAAAGAAATATTTTATTATTATTATTATCATGTGTGCTCTTGTCAGATGTATGCATGCCCCAATTTTTCCTGCAAAGTAATTATAGAATAAATATTAAAAATAAAACACTATGAGTGGTGAAAACAAGATTTGGCACTCGAGAGCCAACTTGTGATACTGTGATTCAAGCTATCCCAACCATCTACTTAGATCTGACGACTGAGAGAAGGGCTTTATATGTGGGAGAGGTCAAATGTAAAGCTTTCCCATGAAATAGGGGTTTCAATTTATAAAAATAGTACATATTCTAGATTGCCAATTTTCAAGATTTTCAAGTGTGTACGGATTTGTTTGATCAACGTAATTCTAAAACTTCAAATTTCCATGATTAGAGGTGAAAATAAATTGTCAAGCCATCATAAGAGTTTTTGGTATATGCTTTCAATGCTTCTCCTATAACATAAAACTATATGCTTCCCCTTATCCAACCGTCCATTCTAAATGAAGGACTAAGATTGCCCCAATCACAATGTCACATCTCTTCAATATTTTATTTTTAATTTTGTTTACATAAAATATTTTGACACCAGAATTTGGGTGTCTAATATTCTATTAAACTCACACTTTTAAAAATATTTAAAAAATATTTCTATTAAAATAAAATGACCAAAATATCCCTGAAAGTTCAAGGGATATTTATTCAAGGGATATTTAGGTCATTATATTTTATCAAAAAAATATTTTTAATATTTTTTTATAGGTGCGCCCCATTGCTAAGATAGTACCAAATTTCATATTGATAAAATTTGTATTCAAAAAATTAAAAATAAAATATTCTGAGGCATCGGATTTAGGATTAAACAATGAGTGGCTCACTTGATCAAAATTGGACGGTTGGATGGTAGGGGAAGCATAGATCTTCTATGTTGTAGAAGAAGTATAGAAACCTTTCCCAAGTCATAAATGGGTTGACATAAAGAAGGGTGAGAATGTAGAATGAAAAAAAGTGCTAAGTGGATGTGGCCAAGCAAAAACGGGGAGAGAAAACAAAAACAACACAAACTAGAAGAGATGAAATAAAATAAGGGCTGTATACTAGGAGACTATTTATCTTTGTAGCAAGGAAGCACATGTACTTCTAGTAATAAGATGTCGAATTGGATAGCTTGGGGTATGTCACAAAGTTCGACAATTTTTTTTATATACTTTGGATCAAAGCAATAATCTTTCAACCACCCGATTTGAAATCTGACAGACAAAACTATTAGTGACCTCCTTATAATAAAAAATAAACGATCTCTTTGTATAAATTTTCAATAAAATAAGTGAGAAGATAAGATCTATGTGCAAAATCATAGTAATTTCAGGGATTGTAGAAACAAAACTTAAAATTCAATGAAATTTTAGGTTTTAAGTATATGTTATGTCATTATTTTCCGAGTAGTTATTTCGAAAGCCAAACACATTCTCAACCATCGATTCTATTTTCTCTCTCTAACTTAAAAATCGGTCCCTAAAAATGCAAATCCATGTCCATCTAGAAAATACGAGGAATACCAAAAACTAGACATAGGGATATCAATCGGGTCGGGTAAGGGTCCAAAACTCGATTTGGGTCTAGGTCTGAGTGTTAATTTTGGATTTGTTGGGTCGGGTGTCTGGGTGTTAATTTTGGATTTGTTGGGTCGGGTTTGAGTCCAAAACTTAATCCGAGTCGGATTTGGGTCAGGTCCAGATCCAAGTCAACCCGACCTGGATCCAATCAGAGCATATCTATATACGAACAAAATATATTATCAAACTATTTACCTTTAGTACAAGATGGTCACAATTGATAAGTAATTGTGACCTCTTTGTATCAAAGATAAATAATTTCATCATATACAATCCCATATATTTAATATGAAAAAATTCATACAAGGATGAGACCCTAAACAATCAAATTAAAACACACCTCAAAAATTCACAAAAAGATGGGTTTTAATTTGATTGTTTATAGCCTCGACTCTATAGAAACCGCACCCATATAGCATAGGTTCCATAAAACAAAGGTTTTAACGCTTGTTTGGAGGGCCTTTTGGTTGATTTTGGAAAACCAATAAAAATGCACTACCTTCCTTCTTAAAGCAATTATTAATTTCAAAATGGTCGCGGCGAGTCCATCATTGCTGTTAAATTAAATATACAAAATGGCGCGGATTCTCTCCAATAAGTAATTGATCACACTTCATTTCTAATTGCAAGTTTAAAATTAGAGCAAAGCACAACCCATGCATTCCCGTTAAAGTGACCCTAAACTTTGTTTTTTTTATTTTTTTGAAAAAATTACAAAAAAAACTTTAAAGGCTATATTTTCTATGGAACTTACCCACAACTTAACTTTTTTTCTAATTTGTTTCTCCATAATACACTTTTTATGCAAATACCCCAATCAAAGAAAATAAAAAATGCCTAAACTATCCTCCCTTATTTTTACCCTACCCACGCCTCTCTCTCCTCTATCCCACCAAAATAGGGGCTCCGACATTATCTAAGTGTGGTTCGACAGTAAGCTCTGACATTGTGTAAAGTGTGGTCCGACAATGGGGCTCCAGCACTGTGTAAAATGCAGTCCGGCAGTTGCAAAGAGCGGTCCGACAGTAGATATTACTGGATTCCTAGACTTCGATATTATGTAAAGGATGATCCGACGATACTCAGTTTCGATCTGGTAGTTATCTTAGGGCGGTCCAGCACTTGTGTGCTCCGGCAATGTGATGGTGCGCTCCGGCGATGTGCTACTGGGGTCCAAAAGTCAACATCAAATCTGGCCAAAATAATTTTTGTGTATGGGTAGTGCGAACTTTTTCCCTTGGGGGTTATTTGCATAGAAAGTTTGTTTTGAAGAAAAAAGTGAGAGAAAAAATTAGGTTAGGGTAAGTTGCATAGAAAGTATGGTCTTGGTTTTGTTTTTTTTTTTTTTTAAATTTTTCCTTTTTTTCCAAACTCTTTTTGGAGTTGAAATGAGCATAATGTCCATTTTAGGACCCCAAATTTTGAGAATGTAATCTTCTCAACCAATAAGTTAACGTTATTAAAAAAGAATTCCTAATTGTGCCCTCTATTTACTTGAAAAAATACTGTCCAATTTTTAAATGGTGTGATCCAAGTATAAAAAACTCAAATTTAGATTTTGTTTTGAGAATAATAGTTTAGAAATTCTTAAGTGGTTCTTAAAATTTCAAATTGAAAAGATCCTCCAGAAGGTCTTAGGACTGAGGGAGTTGAAGTAAACTATGCTCCCTATGCGTGCCCTTTGGAGTTTAATAGGTCACAGTGATGACTAAAAACTTGTACCGTGCCAATTATAGAGCGAGGTGAAAATTGTTGTTTTGACTTAAGGGTCTTATCAAATTATTAAGGGCAAGTCACCCTAATAATTTCTAGCAAGAAAACTATAGCAAGAACCCGCCAAAAAATGAATGTGACAAGTTAGTTTCATTGTTTTCAAAGAAAAGAAGACACCGGGATTGCCATAAGATGGAGCTCAGTTTTTTCCTGAGCGCGGATAATATAGTCCTGTGGTATCATATTGTATATTTACTTTTCCAGTTAAGAATTTTTCTAATGTGAAATATGGGGAAACACATTAAAATCAATAGATGAGAATCCTTGAACGAAACAAAGTTAGATTTCGAGTTGCTAAATACTTAGATATTACCATCTAGATTTTAGACAACCACTTCTCACTACGAGGACCCTATTGTTTAGGTACTTACATGTTCTCTTTCTTTTCTTTAAAAATACTCCTAAATAATGTTAGGGATGGTATACTATGAGACCATATATCTACAAGGAGGTGGCAATTACTCTTATCCATGTCAAATTACATAGCTTGGGTTATGTCATGAAGTTGGAGAAAGTTTGAACTTTGAGTCTAGTCAAGGATACTACTACAATCACCACATTTGAAATCGGACGAACAAGGGCGCATAGTAAATAGTTTGCATGTATGTTTTTCCATGGTTTTACTATGAGGGATTGTATCTCCGAAGTGCTTCCTGCTACATGACAAAATCTTTTTCTTTTTTTTTTTGGCAAGAGTACTTACTTATTAATTATTGAAACGGAGATACAAAACATTTATCAAAATAAAACTAGAGGATAGAGGACAAAATATTTTTTATTTTTTTTTGTGGGGTAAATCTGATAAGTTAGATTTCACCTTAAGAAAAGATCTATTTGGACCCATACTTCTTCCCCACATTCAGATTGCCCCAAAGTATTCTATCATTCAAATTATTCCTCATACCACTTTTTACAGAAAGGCCCCCACAGAACAACCCTTTCGAAAACATCTATGTATCTTCCTCTCTTGCTTACCTGTCACCCCCTATAGTCTATCACCAAGTGTCATCCAATTACTTGTTGGTCTCATAAGGAAGTCCTCATTTGGAATTACGTGGTAACCTAATGGCCGACGGTACACGCGTCACACATCAGGCCATCCAAATTGGTGGGGGGAGGTGGGGTGGGGGACTACACTCACAAGAACTGCAAAAGTAGAAAGCAAAATGCAATTATATGAAAGGCATGGGTTTCTTCATCTTCTAAGCTAAAGAATAAGAGCCCAAAAGCATAGAGCCTACATAATATTATCCCTTGCATAAAAGCATAGGGGCTTTGATTCCGAAACAATCATAATACCCATATCATATCTATTCTCCCCCTCTCTTTCAAACTCATTCACTTTTATCTCTCTCTCTTTCTTGTCTCTTGAATCTTGATGCAGAAGACGCATGAAAGACACCATCAGGTGCTGCCTCTCATGCATCTTGCCCTGTGGAGCACTGGATGTGGTCCGAGTCGTGCACCTCGATGGCCGGGTCGAGGAATTCGGCCGAGAAATTCAGGCTGGTGAAATAATGAAGGCCAACCCGAAACACGTTATTAGGAAATCGTTGTACGGGGAGAATGTAGTACGAAGCGTAGTGGTGCTGCCTCCGGATGCAGAGCTTCGAAGGGGAGAGATCTACTTCTTGATGCCTGTCGCTTCCCCGCCGAAGAAAGCTAGGGTGAGAAGGAAGAAGAGGGAGATGGACCCCGAGGCGATGACAAAGCTCCTGATCTCCGACCGATACTTGTCCGAGATCTTATCAGAGAAGGCATTGACTCAAAGGAATAGGAGACATGGCCGTGTTGGTATGTGGAGACCTCATTTAGAGAGCATCTTAGAAGCCATCACCGATTCATGAGAGAAAATCTCTAAGCCAATCTAGACTTGTGCAACTCCTCCAACCATGAATCATGTGGAGGACTGGTAGCCTAGTCCACAAGAACACCATGGAATCAATACAGAACTTTGTGCAGTTATTTTCCCTTTTCCAACACAATCTTCTCATTCTCTGTCAGGTGAATTTTTGGGATTTTTCAATTATGTCTTCTGCAACCTTGCAGTGAGATTTACCTTTGTTATTTTATGTTACACATGCTATGGTGCTTCATTTCTTGTTTAGGAAAGAATCTTGCCAATTCCATTAGTCCTCAATGCTGCATCCATGATTCTCAAAATTCAAGTTTAAGGATCTCTCTCTCTCTCTCTCTCTCTCTCTCTCTTTCTCTCTCTCATCCTTCCTTCTGTACAATCATCATCACATAGGTTCAGGATCCATGAAATGATCTGACATAGTTTTCCATCTATACAATCAATTCCTTGTTAATTATCAAGCTAGAATCAAATATCCAAATATTGTTTCATTTTATTATTTATTTATTTATTTTGGCATGGGCATGGAAGCATCATGAAGCCAAAGCAGGTGTAAAAAGTGCGGTTTGCATAGAGCCTAAGCTCTAACCGTCATATAGTGTCGAGAAATATGATTTCAATATCGAAAATCTCTTTAAAATATATTTTCATATTTATTTATAAAGTTTAAAGCTTCAAAATTAGAGTAAATAGACATATCTATAAAAATCTTGAAAATTGACAGTCTAAAAATATGTTACAAAATACACTATTTTCAAAACTTGCGATCATTTTTTTTCTTATGCCCATGCATCTTGATGTCGAGATGATTAATTTGAAGATATTTTGACATCAAAACATCTTCTAGTGAATTCTTTGAGGTAAGTTCAAAGTTGATTGTTTAGAGCCTCGGCTTTATATAAACTTTTCTCAAAAAATAATGAGAAGCAAAAATGAATGTTATACGCCTGATAAGGCTAAATTATGGGACAGGATGTTTTGGTCATATTTTAAGCACGCGAGGTCTTTTCTAAGACTGGGGTAACTTTATCAATACTGTACAATGGTCGGGGCATTGTGGTCATCGTTTTTAGGATAAAAAAGAGAAATTCAATAATGCAACGAAATTGGGTTCCCATCATTGTCGTCGTCTCTTTCGATACCTTTCTCTTTGATTTATTTGACGCACATTTGGCCGCGGCCTTTCTCACCTCCCACATTCTTATTCATTTTTGTTAATTTTCACAACATATATTGCAACTGGCCGGGCCCAGACCGGGTCAAATCAGGCTCGGCCCGAACCTAGTCCCATAGGGCCGCCCCAGCCTTGATGGGGACAAGAAGGCCTGCCCAGGCCCAGCCCAGCCCTAATGGGGACAAGAAGGCTTGCTCAGGCCCGGCCCTAGCTCTATCAAAGCCAGGTTGGGCCAAATAAGATAAAAAAAAAAAAAAGACAAAAAAAACAAACAGAGATAAAGGGTCGGGCTAGGCTTATCTCAGGCCCGACCCGATCCTTAAGCTATGGTTGCGCGGCCCTCAAGCAACAATTTGTGGCCTGGGCCCTAGCTTTTTCATCATGGGCCAGCCTGGGTTGGGCCACTGGGCTCATTGCCACTCCTAATATATAATTTTTTGTGATAATAAGGTTCCGAAAATATATGTTCACCCCAAAAGTTTTGGTTGACAGTACCATTTTAATTTACCCTAAAAAAGAATCGAATTTCACATCCTGTGTGTTTTTTTAACTTTGGTACAGTTTCGTACCTCTATGCTTTTTCGAAGTGGGTTTGGGGAATCAACTCAAACGGCGCATAATGCTGCTAATGTATCATATACCGGTTGTATCAACGCTATCGATTTATAATTAAAGATGCTGCAGCTTTTTCGAAGTGGGTTTTGATAGATATGTTCGATTTGCATTATTTTTAAAGCTTTAAATTTTATAATTAAAGATAAAAATATATTTTAAAGCTATTACAAAGATTTTCAATATTGAAACTACATTTCTCAACACCATTTGAATGTGCGTTTTACTTTGATTGTTTAGAGCCTCGATTTTAAACAAACCGCACCTTTTAGATAATATTGTTAGAGTTGGAGTTACCTAAAAGAAGAATGCCTCATGGATGGGAACATGTGGTGGAAAGAAGCTCTGTTTCTTAGACGGGATTGTGGCAAGGTAACAGCAAATCAAGCTGAATTGTGTGATTTGTTGCAGGAACATATAAACTTTTTGCAGGATTACAGATTGGTAAGAAATTATTAGTAGAAGTTGATTCACAGAATGCCACAATAAGCAACAAATTCATTGGAAACTTTGATTGATTTGGTTACAAATAATTGATTTAATAAAGAAATAGTGTATTACTAGAATAACATTATTGATTTTATATAAATATAAAGGCTGAGGTTTGTATAAGGTTGGTGCCTTAAGCCATCAAAGTAAGGCGCACCCGAATTGATGTGGTTCAAGACCCGAAAATTCCTATGATGTTTTGTAAATTTATTTTCATATCTAAATATAAAATTTAATGCTTCAAAACTAGTGTAGATCGAGCAAATTTATGACATTTGGAACATTGTTTTTAGGACTTGAAATCCTTTTTATTCTTTTTCACATCTATACATCTCGGGGTTAAGATGATCAATTAGAGGGCTTTTGGCTTCACAACCTTTTCCACTGAGTTTTTGAAGTAAATCTTATTTCTATAGTATAAGGCTAACACCTTATATAAACTTTTTTTCAAATTTAAATAAATGCCCTTTATAAAATTACAATAAATCGATAATGTCCTAATTCAATATTTAATCATATTGTATAATTAGTAATGTATAGACATCCTATTCCCAGCTGAGGGAATTCCATGAAACCAAAGACTCTAAAACTATGCAAACTTTGACACCACCATCTCCTTAAGCCATAGGCCTTAAGTGATCTCAGTACCGCAAAAACCAACCCATGAGCAGACTTGACACGCAAAACCTTCAAAACTAATACGTAAAAGTCCAAACTCTAAAAACCCTCATGAAATCTATATTCAAGCTCGATCTAAGTCCTAAATCCAAGTAAAGGTCATAAGCATTCCAACTGTTCAAGAATCGCCTAGGTACGAAGTTTAGTTTGAAAGCTATGGCCTAGAGATGTTTGCTTTCCTGAATAACAATTAGTCCCCAGCATCGGCACCACAAACACAAGTCAGGGCCACCAATGTTTGGCCAAAAGGGGCCTATTCTAGGTGCCATGGACAACAACATTGATGTCAAGGGCAGCAACGCTAAGGGCCAGCCATCAGTCATATTTACACTGAATCATTAACCGGAAATCAGGCCTGAAATCCAGTCAGGGACACCGTTAATGCATTAGCATGGGGGGCAACAATGCCAGAGTTGGGGGCAGCAACGTCGTCAGCATCAATGCCCCAAAATCATTGGCCTAAAGACCTGCCATGTTTCTTGAGGCCTCACAGGCCGGCTTAAGGGGCAGCAACGCCATCAATAACAATGCCCCATAATAATTGGCATGGATCATTAAGTCGCAAAATTTCCAGAAAACAGGGCAAGAGAAAAGATTGGGCTGGCATGGGTAGTGCCAACCATAGTTAACAAGTCTCCACTTAAAACACGATTTTTTCAAAAAATATCAGCTACTTTGAAATTCGTTAAGAACTTCAAGTTTTTCAAAAGATCTTTAAAAAATAACGTTTTGTTAATGGAACCAATATAAATTTGTGTCTTATCTTTTTCACAAATTTTTTTTTAAAAAAACTTATTCCCTATAACTTTATTTCTTCATAAACTTAATACTATTCAATTTGGTTTAAAGGTAAGCACATTAACAGTGGGATTAAATTAAGAAGCTTGATTTAATAAGAAACTTCATCAAAAAATTCACCAACAAGTTCCCTTAAAAAAATTGTATGAGAAAATGCAAGCGATATATTCCCCAAAAAAATAAGATATCAAAATAATCACATATCTAAAAATAATAGGTAGAGTTAGAAGAAGAGTAACCAACTCTCAATAAAGTATCTTTTTTCATTAAATCCAGAGCGTCTTTATAAAGAGCAAGAGAGAGATTCAATGATACTAAAAGATTTAGGTGGCTTAAGAATTTTGTTGCTTTCTTTATACATAGAGAAGTTTGATTAATTTCATATTTTATTGTAATTTTTTTATTTTATTGATATATACAGTCTTGCATTTTGGATAGATCATTATTTTACATATTTGGGTATTTGTGTTTTGTTTTAGTTAACTGCAATCCTATACTAAGGGTTTTTTGCTTTCTTCTTTGAACAATAACTTATACTTCGGTTTCTAGTTCTTGTTATTTAATATAGCCCTAATGTTTAGTATTATTCTTGTTGTTTCATTTTTTTGCTATTTTGTGTTGTGACAATAGAGTAATCATTGTTATTGATTTATTTATTACTCTAATGACATTAAGTAAAAAATTATTGTTCAATGGCTTTCATGTATCTATACAATAATTACAATCATAATCCCATAATATGCCATCTTTACATATCCAAATTTTTCACTTTTTTATTTTGAGCCAAATCTGAAATATTCACGATTTTATAACTTACCTTATTTTTTAGCAATTCGTATTTTTTACCTGATTATTTCCTCTGACTTCTAAAAATAAAACTGATTTATTACTGATGTTTTAGTTCAGCGATATATTATTAGTCCCTGACTTGCTAACTATGGTGCCAATGCCAATGTCAATGGCATCGACGCTAATCCACAAACCTGCCCCGCACATCTATAACAGTGATTTCATTAAATGAGGTTGGATCAATTATTGAAAACGATAGATTGGGCCTGAAGTTGGCAGTGCCCATGCTAGCATTAGTGACAACCACACTGGCCAAAATGCAGTTCACACCTATCAGCCACTGCTAAGCACTATGTTGAAATGATCAAATGGTGTCAAGGGCTGGCATCAATAGTGACAATGCTAGCATCAACAACGGCCCTGTTGGTAATCAGTGTCCCCGATAGTGTTAACTATGTTTTTTATTAATTGGAGGAAGTGTGTTGCACACGTCATAATAATTCACAATCAACATTCACACATTTGAGGTGACTTTGAAGTGATTGAGGAGCACCAAAGTCTCGGCATTGCCAATGCCAATACCAAAGTGGGCAACGGTGTCACTGCCTATCGACGACATATATTAAATTGAAGGTTTGAGACCCTGTTATGGGGCCTTTTATCTATAAATAATGCCCTTGGCCTCAAATTTTGGGACCCAAATTCTGAAACCAAGATCAAAACTTTGTTGCACCATGCTCCCCTGAGACTCGAAACTCAATTTGAATCCTACACTCGAACCCTGAACCTCAAATACTT
The DNA here is from genome assembly GCF_054954075.1 of Amborella trichopoda. Lineage (NCBI taxonomy): Eukaryota > Viridiplantae > Streptophyta > Magnoliopsida > Amborellales > Amborellaceae > Amborella > Amborella trichopoda. The sequence goes on from NC_142336.1 coordinate 43,336,997, forward strand.
AGACCCTAATACTAGGAACTCATAAATTTTAAAATTTTGTTGATACGATCTCTCTATTTCTGTGGATTTCAAAGGACCAGTACAAGTCGACACATCGAACTTGATCCTAAACCGACCCCCAATTATCGGTGCCGAGCCTAGGGGTCCAGCTTGAGGTCAATCCCCTTCTCCCTGTTTTTTTTTTTAATTCTATTTCCATCTTTTTATAAGACCCGTTCTAAATATCCCCCTTTTTATCAGAAAACTCCTTTAAAACCTTCTTGCGGATTTTTTATTTCTCGTCCCTCAAGCTAGCACTACTGGTAATCCATACGAGAATGGTATCACGACCAGTCTCATCCAGGCTACAATTCCACAGGACCTTTATTCCCTACTACTAATTGATGGGTTTACACGGGAAGATAAGGCAAAGGTTACATTTTCTCAGTCAAAATTTTCGCGTATAATTATATTATTATACTAAACGAATTTTTGAATTAATTTTAACTAAGATAAATTTATAATTTTTATATGAAATATCTTCATTCTAATATAAAAGAGTAATGATCCTATGAGATCTTCCCACACCCATGTGTGTAGGACCCCAAAGGATCATAACTAAATTTAATACAGATCTCTAAAAAAGTCAAGTCTCACACCCATGTGATAACTTTTCAAGAGATCTGTGCCAAATTTAATGGTGATCCTTTTACACACACGGGTGTGGGAGGGTCTCATAGGATCATTACTCTATCTTTAATTATAAATAACTTAATTGCTGAAAAACCCCTAAAATATACTTTCTAGACACTCTACCCCCACCCTAAACTTTGCACACTTCTTTTTCTCAAAAACAATCTTTTTTAGCTAATACCCCCCCCCCCCCCCCCTGCCAACTCAAAAAGTGATATCTTTTTTGATGAAAATACCCCTTCCCGTACCTTCACCATATGAACAAATCATTTGGACAGACCCCAATAATACTTTCATCGGACCACGGTTGTTATTTACCGGACTTACGACATATGCCGGACTGCGTTTCTACAATATCGGACTGCTTATTTAGACAGTGATTTGTCAGATCGTAGACTACTAACGCCAGACCACCCTACTCATGTATCTAAAATGTCGGACCGAGACCATGAAATGTCGGACTTACGTCTCCAGTAGAAAAATTACTGGAGCAAAGTTCTGTAATGTCGGACTGCGAGTAAGATATTGCCAGACTGCATCCTCCTAGTGCTGGATAGATCGACCATAACGCCGGAGCGAAGCTATGTAATGTCGAACTTACATCATTCCAGAAACACATGCCGAACCGCACATTATAAATGCCAGACTGACCCCATTCCAGTAAGTAAATTGCCGGATTACTACTTCAAATCGTCGGACTGCCCACATTACAGTAAACATATCGTCGGACCGTGCATATATATTGTCGGACAAGTATGCCAAAGTGATTTAATTATAGTACACAAAATGTCGGACCGCGCCTACAAAATGCCGGACTGCATATGCAAACGTCGGATTGACTGTCACAAAATGCCCGACTACCAACGCAAATGCCCTTTTTAATGTAGAAGTTAAAAAGGGGAGATAATTTTGTCTTTCTTTCTATTTTTTTTAGGTTGGGGGGTATTAGTTGGAAAAGATAGCTTTTGAGAAAAAGAAGTGAGGAAAGTTTAGGGTGGGTGTAGAATGTCTAGAAAGTATATTCTAGGGGGTTTTCAGCGATTTTCCCAAGAACTTTGTTATGTCCAAGAACCTAAGGTTCAACATGATTTATTCTACTCTTCTTTTATAAATATAACCTCAAGAATCTTCAACAGGTATGAAAAGCAAAGTTAGCAATTCTCCTTTTAAAAACACGATTTTTTCAAAAATCCATCAAGAACTCTGAGTGTTTCAAAAGATATAAAAAAATCGTATTTTTTTTTAATGGATCTGATATAAATCTGTATTTTATTTTTTTCACAAAAGACTTTCAAAGAAACTTCTTCTCTATAACTTTATTTTTTTTCAAAAACTTAATACTATTGAATTTGATTTAAAGATGAGCACATTAACTGTGGGAGTAAATTAAGAATATTGATTTAACAAGAAATTTCATCAAAAAAATTCACCTACAAGTTCTTTTTGAAAAATTGTACAAGAAAATATAAGCAATATATTACCTAAAAAAATAAGATATCAAAATAATCACATATTTAAAAATAATAGGAGAGTTAGAAGAAGAGTAACCAACTCTCAATGAATTTTTTTTTTTCTTTAAATCCAAAGCGTCACGACAAAGAGTAAGAGAGATTCAATGATGCTAAAGATTTAGGCAGTTAGGAATTCAATGTGAGATTCAAATTTGCTTAAGCATTTGTTGCTTTCTTTATGCATAGAGAAGTTTGATTAATTTCATATTTTATTTTATTAGTGTATACAATCTTGCATTTTTAATGGACCACTATGATACATATTTGGGTACTTGTGTTTTGTTTTAGTTAACTGCAATCCTATACTGAGGGTCTTTTTTGTTTTTTCTTTGAACAATAACTTATACTTTGGTTTGTAGTTCTTGTTATTTAATATAACTCTCATGTTTAGAATTATTCTGATTGTTTCATTTTATGCTCCCAATAAATCTATAATATGTTTTGTATGGTGACAATAGAGTAATTATTGTTATTGATTTATTTATTACTCTAATGACATTAGGTGAGGCATAAAATTATTGTTCCATAGCTTTATGTATCTATACAATAATTGCAAATCATAATCCTATAATATGTCATCTTTACATATCCAATTTTTTTTCACTTTTTTTGTTTCGAGCCAATTCCAAAATATTCATGATTCTATAACTGAACTTATTTTTTGGTGATCTTAATGTTTAACCTGATTTTTCTTCTAACTTTTAAAAATTAAACTGATTTATTACCGATTCCCTGAAATATGATTAATCCCCTAGTTGGTAACTATGATCAAAAGTATGCGCCTATATAAATTATCAAATTAGCAACATTAATTGTTAACAACATACATGTGTTTGTTGATATGGTGAACAACATACATGTGTTTGTTGATATGGTGAAGAAGGTGAAGTTTGAGGATTTCGTTTTTGACTAGGGTTTCTCAATCAAAGCCTTTGCTAAAGACTTCATAAGAAGTTCCATCTTTGCGTTCTTGATTCGAGGTTTGGGGAGAGAGAGAGAGAGAGAGAGTGTGTGTGTGTGTTTGGGTTTAAAGTGAGAAACTGATTTTGGGAGGGTTTAGAAGAGTGATTAAGAGAGACTGTCTGAGATAGACATTGTGAGGGTTTGGGGTTTTAGGGTTTTTAAACCTTAAAAACTCTAAGGGGTTCAATAAAACCTTAAAAGTCCTAAGTGGTTTTAGGTTTTTTTTACTTAAATGAGGCAGTTTGATAGTGAAAACATATAACTACTTATTATTTTTCTTCTTAAATGCACAAAAGACAATTCGGTGTTAGCACTATTGGACCACCTCTTGTGCATTTAAAATATGAAAAAGAAAGCTGTTTGATGGTGCTAACATCAAACCGCCTCCTACTTATTTAAAAAAGAAAACATTGAGGCAGTTCGATATTAACACCATTGAACCACCTCATTTAAACAAAAAAGAAAAAAAAGGAATATCAATTAGTTTGATATTTGAAATGTAGAATTACCTCATACTTGGGTTAAATGAATAGATGGGGTGGTTTGATGTTTCTAAGGTCGATTATCCCACTGCCCCTTATATCATTAAAAATAAAAGAAAAATTATAGAGAGCTCCCTGCCTTGAATTTTTTACACACCTAAGAAAAAAAAAGAAAGAAAAAGAAAACAATAATAAGGTTTATGGTTTGAATAAAATATTATTGAGGGATCGAAGTGTAGAAAGTTTAGTAAAGGAGATTTGTGTAATTTTTCCAAAAAAAAATATGGAAAAAAAAGAATGGGATTTCTATAAGGCATCCTTCTTAAATTACTTTAAAATTTACTTGGAGATATAGTTTCGGCATCAAAACTTTATGATGGCCTAAAAATCGATTTTCATACCTAGTTATGAAATTTGAAATTTTAAAAATAGTACAGGTAGAGCAGATCTATAAACACTCGAAAATCTAGAAAACAATCAGCCCAAATAATTCGTTATAAGATATATTATTTTTACAAATTTTTTTTTTTTATATCCATACATATCAAGATAAAGATGATCAAAGTGGAGAGTTTTCCGAATAATTTCTTTTAAAAGATTTCTTAGGTGCACCTTACTTCAATAGCACGATATTAACACCTTGAGTAAAGTATGTACGGACCATATTGGGAGAAGTTTATTACCATGTGATGTCTAACATGCTCAATATTATGACCCCTCACCCCATCCTTTTTTTTTTTTTTTTTAAGTGGACATGGAATTATTATTTACTTTTTAAATTTTTTGTTGTCAAGTCTTCGAAATACATAACTACCGCTATCTTTAGCTGACAAGATAACCTCTCTCTACCCGTCCTCTCTCTCCTTTTCTCTACTGGCCCTCTCTTTTCTTTGTACACTTCTTTTCATACACCTGGATTAACATCTTTCATTTGAGGTGGGTTTGGAGAGAGATGTCCCTGGTCCACGATTTCCTTGCACTTGAGAGCTATGGCTTTGTCTCTCTCCAAAAAGGTCATCACCATCATGAAGTGAATTGGGAGTTTCAGGAGATGGTTCAGGTCGGTCGTGTTCTTGAGTGATAGCGGCCAGAAAGATGGATTGCTCTTCTTCGTGCTGGCGTTCTTGTCGCGGTCGAGCCTTAGCAGCTTGTCAACCCAGTTGCTGGATTCCGTGAGCAGAATCTTCAGGAACTTAATCCTCAGGTGGTTCGGGTAGAATTTGCCATTGGAGGTCCCTATGAGATAGGGATGGGTTTAGGAGAGAAGGTGGGTTTCAGAGAAAAATGGGATTTGAGAGAAGGCATTGTGTTTGTGAGGGAAATCAATTTTGTGACAAGAAATGGAACTGCGAGAGGGCCCATTGGTTTTTGAGAGAAGGAAATGGGTTCTTTAAAGAAGGTAATTTCCCATGGGAGATAGAATGTGTGGACTGACTGTGGAGAGAGAGAAGGCTAAGTTTAAATGGAGCTTAGAGCTCTGGACTAGATTCTGGACCCAGTAGAATGGGCCGAGAGAGAGCAATAACAAAAGAAAAAAAATTATACAACGTTGCAACCTTAAAATGTCGAATGAAAGATGCACCTCAGAAATCCATCGAATTGTTTTAATGTTGAAAAACTCTTTAATTGATCATCTCGAGATGAATGACTACTAAATGTTTTTTTTTGAGTTTCAATAATAGTGCATCTTACGACACATTATCTAACTCGGTCAATTTTCAATATTTTTATATGCTTGTAGATCTACTTGATTTTAACTATTTTTGGAGTTTAAATTTTATAATTAGATATGAAAATAGATTTTAAAATCTCCTAATAATTTTTTATACCAAAATTATATGTTATGATGAAATTTGAAAATGCGCTTTAATTGGATCGTTTAATGTTACAACATTATCGAAACCACACCTATAGATGAAGGAAAAGGAGAAGCGTGTGAAGTAGAGAGAGAAAGAGAACACGAGGGCAGTTAGAGAGAGAGACGATGGGTACAAAGAGTGACGGGTTAGAGAGATTAATATCTAATATTTCAAAAACCGATCAACAAAAAATTTGGAATGGAGAGAAGAGCCGGTGTCCGGTATTTGCTTTGGCAGACAGAGGGGCAACTTAGGAAAAAAAAGCGGCAAAGTGAGGGGTGGTGCTTGTAATATTGAGCATATTGGATACTAAATAGCAGTGTTTTAAAAAACGGCGAGTCAAACCGGACTTGCCCGGTTCGACTCGGATACACGTGTGCCCGTGGCGGTTCCAACCGAAAATCGGGAACCGTCCGGTTCTAGAGTGGAACCGCCGATTCCCATCCGGTTCAACACGGTTCTATAGTGGAACTACCGATTCCCATACGGTTCAGCCCGGTTCTAGAGTGGAACGATCGGTTCCCATCCGGTTCAGCCCGGTTCTACAGTGGAACCGCTGGTTCCCATACGGTTCAGCCCGGTTCACACATGATACACACGTGCAAGCATGCCCCACGTACACTCACACTCGCACACGTGTCCGAGCGCACGTGCAAGCATGCCCCACGCGCACTCACACGTCCACACATGTGTCCGAGCGCACGTACGAGCGTGCCCCACGCACACTCACACGCACACACGTGTGTCCGAGCGCACGTGCGATCGTGCCCCATGTACACTCACACTCGCACACGGGTGTCCGAGCGCACGTGCGAGCGTGCCCCACGCACACTCACACGTACACACGTGTGTCCGAGCGCACGTGCGAGCGTGCCCCACGTACACTCACACTCGTACACGGGTGTACGAGCGCACGTGCAAGCGTGCCCCACGCACACTCACACGTGTGGTTCAGCCCGGTTCTAGAGTGGAACCGTCGGTTCCCATCCGGTTCAGGCAGGTTTTACAGTGAAACCGCCAGTTCCCATACGGTTCAGCCCGGTTCTATAGTGGAACCACCGATTCCCATCCGGTTCAGCGCGGTTCTAGAGTGGAACGATCGATTCCCATCCCGTTCAGCCCGGTTCTACAGTGGAACCGCCGGTTCCCATACGGTTCAGCCCGGTTCACACATGACACGCACATGCAAGCGTGCCCCACGTACACTCACACTTGCACACGGGTGTCAGAGCGTACGTGCAAGCATGCCCCACGCACACTCACACGTCCACACGTGTGTCCGAGCGCACGCGCGAGCGTGCCCCACGCACACTCACACGCACACACGTGTGTCCGAGCGCACGTGTGAGAGTGCCCCATGTACACTCACACTCGTACACGGGTGTCCGAACGCACGTGCAAGCGTGCCCCTTGCACACTCACACGTGTGGTTCAGCCCGGTTCTAGAGTGGAACAGTCGGTTCCCATCCGGTTCAGGCCGGTTCTCCAGTGGAACCGCCAGTTCCCATACGGTTCAGCCCGATTCACACATGACACGCACGTGCGAGCGTGCCCCACGTACACTCATACTCGCACACGGGTTCAGCCCGGTTCTACAGTGGAACCGTCAGTTCCCATACGGTTCAGCCCGGTTCACACATGACACGCACGTGCAAGCGTGCCCCACGTACACTCACACTTGCACACGGGTGTCCGAGCGCACGTGCAAGCATGCCCCACGCACACTCACACGTCCACACGTGTGTCCAAGTGCACGTGCGAGCGTGCCCCACGCACACTCACACGTGTGGTTCAGCCCGGTTCTAGAGTGGAACTGTCGGTTCCCATCCGGTTCAGGCCGGTTCTACAGTGGAACCGCCAGTTCCCATACGGTTCAGCCCGATTCACACATGACACGCACGTGCGAGCGTGCCCCACGTACACTCACACTCGCACACGGGTGTCCCAGCGCACGTGCAAGCGTACCCCACGCACGCTCACACGCACACACATGTGTCCTTAGAGCACGTGCAAGCGTGCCCCATGTACACTCACACTTGCAGACGGGTGTCAGAGCGCACGTGCGAGCATGCCCCACGCACACTCACACGCACACACGGTTGTCCGAGCGCACGTGCGAGCGTGCCCCACGTACACTCACACTCGCACACGTGTGTCCGAGTGCACGTGCGAGCGTGCCCCATGTACACTCACACTCGTACACGGGTGTCCGAGCGCACGTGCAAGCGTGCCCCACGCATACTCACACGTGTGGTTCAGCCCGGTTCTAGAGTGGAACCGTCGGTTCCCATCCGGTTCAGGCCGGTTCTGCAGTGGAACCGCCAATTCCCATACGGTTCAGCCCGATTCACACATGACACGCACGTGCGAGCGTGCCCCACGTATACTCACACTCGCACACGGGTGTCCCAGCTCACGTGCAAGCGTACCCCACGCACACTCACACGCACACACATGTGTCCTTAGAGCACGTGCAAGCGTGCCCCACGTACACTCACACTTGCACACGGGTGTCAGAGCGCACGTGCGAGCATGCCCCACGCACACTCACACGCACACACGTGTGTCCGAGTGCACGTGCGAGCGTGCCCCACGTACACTCACACTCGCACACGTGTGTCCGAGTGCACGTGCGAGCGTGCCCCATGTACACTCACACTCGTACACGGGTGTCCGAGCGCACGTGCAAGCGTGCCCCACGCATACTCACACGTGTGGTTCAGCCCGGTTCTAGAGTGGAACCGTCGGTTCCCATCCGGTTCAGGCCGGTTCTGCAGTGGAACCGCCAATTCCCATACGGTTCAGCCCAATTCACACATGACACGCACGTGCGAGCGTGCCCCACGTATACTCACACTCGCACACGGGTTCAGCCCGGTTCTACAGTGGAACCGCCGGTTCCCATACGGTTCAGCCCGGTTTACACATGACACGCACGTGCAAGCGTGCCCCACGTACACTCACACTTGCACACGGGTGTCCGAGCGCAGATGCAAGCATGCCCCAGGCACACTCACACGTCCACACGTGTGTCCGAGCGCACGTGTGAGCGTGCCCCTTGCACACTCACACGTGTGGTTCAGCCCGGTTCTAGAGTGGAACAGTCGGTTCCCATCAGGTTCAGGCCGGTTCTACAGTGGAACCGCCAGTTCCCATACGGTTCAGCCCGATTCACACATGACACGCACGTGCGAGCGTGCCCCACGTACACTCACACTCGCACACGGGTTCAGCCCGGTTCTACAGTGGAACCGCCGGTTCCCATACGGTTCAACCCGGTTCACACATGACACGCACGTGCAAGCGTGCCCCACGTACACTCACACTTGCACACGGGTGTCCGAGCGCAGGTGCAAGCATGCCCCACGCACACTCACATGTCCACACGTGAGTCCGAGCGCACGTGCGAGCGTGCCCCACGCACACACGTGTGTCCGAGCGCACGTGCGAGCGTGCCCCATGTACACTCACACTCGTACACGGGTGTCCGAGCGCACGTGCAAGCGTGCCCCACGCACACTCACACGTGTGGTTCAGCCCGGTTCTAGAGTGGAACTGTCGGTTCCCATCCCGTTCAGGCCGGTTCTACAGTGGAACCGCCAGTTCCCATACGGTTCAGCCCGATTCACACATGACACGCACGTGCGAGCGTGCCCCACGTACACTCACACTCGCACACGGGTGTCCGAGCGCACGTGCAAGCGTACCCCACGCACACTCACACGCACACACATGTGTCCGAGCGCACATGCAAGCGTGCGCCACGTACACTCACACTCGCACACACATGTGTCCAAGCGCACGTGCGAGCGTGCCCCACGTACACTCACACTCGCACACGGGTGTCCGAGCGCACGTGCGAGCATGCCCCACGCACACTCACACGCACACACGTGTGTCCGAGCGCACGTGCGAGCGTGCCCCACGTACACTCACACTCGCACACGGGTGTCCGAGCGCACGTGCGAGCGTGCCCCACGCACACTCACACTCGCACACACATGTGTCCGAGCGCACGTGCGAGCGTGCCCCACGTACACTCACACTCGCACACGGGTGTCCGAGCGCACGTGCGAGCATGCCCCACGCACACTCACACGCACACACGTGTGTCCGAGCGCACGTGCGAGCGTGCCCCACGCAGAGTCACACTGGCACACGGGTGTCCGAGCGTACGTGCAAGCGTGCCCCACGCACACTCACACGTGTACACGTGTGTCCGAGCGCACGTGCAAGCGTGCCCCACGCACACACGTGTGTCCGAACGCACGTGCGAGCGTGCCCCACGCACACTCATACGCGCACACGTATGTCCACACGCACATGCGAGGTTACCCTAATATTTTTATACACATTTTATAATTCATATTGCATAAGTATTTATATACCAAATTTGAATACCCATCTTTCGATGTGGGATAATTCCCAAACATCATTAAATGAAAACGAAATGTAAATATAGCCTATTAATCAGTAGTTTTTAAATCACATGTAGTTAGATGGCTTGATAGTTATGACTTTGAATTGTTTACTTGAGGTCCCAAAGTCGAATCCCCTTGGGCATGTGTTGCGTTTGAATCCCCTTGGGTATGTGTTGCATTTTTGTTGTGTATATAGTGGTTGGTATAAATATTTTTGTTGTTTTCGAATCATTTGGGCATGTGTTGCATATATAGTGGTTGGTATAAATATAAATATTTTTTTTGTGTATATAGTGGTTGGTATAAATATAAATATTTTTTTAAATAATATAAAAGACATAAAAAAATGAAAAATAAAAAAATTAATTTTTTATATAACTGTTAATTTTTGTTGTATATAATGGTATAATTATTTTTGTAAATAATATGAAAGGTATAAAAAAAATAAAAATAAAAAGTTTGTTCTATTTGAAATCTCCATCTTTGTACTAACAATCTCTTTTACTAAATTTATTATAGAAACCTTAAAAAATAAATTTTTGAAAAATTGAAGTGTTATTTCCAAAATTTGTATGCATTTTATTAAGTTTTACATTGATAACCAAATCTTTTATTTTATTTATGAATTTTTACATTATAAATCATGTTATGTACTATTTTTCTTACAGTTGTCAATAATACATTTTAAATTAGATAATATTATAAAATATTTTTAATTTGTTATAATACATTAGTTAGGCTGTAATAGTTTGGGTTTTTTTAGAGGGTTAGGGTTTTTTGCCAAAACGAGATTTTAATGGCCATTCTTTCATGATTAGTCTACTCTTTATAATAGTCCATATATAATTATATATTTTATCCATGATAATTCTATGATTTTTTTTTTATGTGATGCAAATTTAATAGTTAAAATAAATTTATACAGGGTAGGAATATCTCAATATTCACAAATTGATAAAAAAAATGAAAGTTAATAATGTAGTATCCTCAGTTTTTATTGGATTCTTAAAAAACAACATTTATAATGAATTTTAATAATTTTTTTGAAGCTTTAATCCAACCGATTCCCGATCCAGATAGCCGATTCGCCGATCTGGATCGATTTTTGAGGTGCCCGATCCGGGTCACCGATTCGTTTTTTAAATCATTGCTAAATAGTAATAAACCTCTCCCAATATAGTCTATATGTAATTTGCTAAAAAAAATAGAGAGTTAGAGCAGGAAATCAGGCCGCAAGTTGGTATTTCAAACACTGGACACCAAATTTACCTAATTTTAAACGGCTGCCCATGTCCAGTGTTTGCATTGATAGACATGATGCAGTGCATGAAAAAAACATTACCGCATAAAAATGGTCATACTCATAATTTCGAACAAACGAGTGCTCATTTGGTAATTGAACACCCAATAATGTCCATACGTAATTGGCTCTAAACATTTAGGGGCCGTTTGGACACCTGAAAATATATTGTTTGTGAAGTACATTACGGGTGTAATACATTACTGCGTAATATATTACTTGCAAATGGATTGTCACTGTTTGGGTAGTATTTAGATGTAACTTGGGAAATACATTGCTAATGTTTGGCTATGTCGGTAAGAAATATGAGAAATGCATTACTATCCAAATATGAAAAATAGGGCTATGTTTGACTAACATGATTAGACTTTGGTTTCAACATGATAAGTCATTGGAATAATATAATTGGAATAACATGATTTTATTGTGATAAACCTTATTTTTATTTATTTATTATATAAATCTTTCAAACGTCTCTATATATAATTTTAAATAAGCAATAAATTTATGATACTAAAATCTAAATCTTTATGATACAAATTAACAAATGGGGAGAAGTTTGATTAGTAAACTCGAAGGTTTGGTTAAAGAGGTATCTTATTTCAACTTTTACTAATATCTTAAAAAGATTATATTGTGTACAAATTTGTATTATAATTGTGTTGTGTAATTTTTCATTGATTATTAATTATTATTTTATTTTTTTTGTTTGTATATGAGAGCTGATAGCGGGCTACAAGTTAAATTAGAGATAAAGGGAAGTAGAAATTTTTTTATTATGATTACATAAAAAATTGTTCTTCATCGACGTCCATAACAGCTCAAATCAACTTAAATTTTTTTTTATTTTCGTTTCTTATTATTAAATTTTTTTAATTTTTATATAAAAATAAGATGAGAGCTACCCCACCCAAATTGGAGATACAGGCCATAAAATTTTTTTATTATTCGAATCGATTTAGATTACCGAATAACAAAATACGAACGCTACCGCGTATATTTTACCAGTCCGCACCGTATTACTGGATATTTCCCTAAGAAGTAGGTGGGGGCCAGTGGATAGGTGGGTCCCATCCAATGGGCCCCTCTTCCAATTACGGCCTTCCCTCCAATCAAAACCCATCCGTCTCTCCGTTCGCAAAATGTGAGTCATGGCTGTGTGCTTCTTCTGCACCGGCCGCGTTGTGTGGCTTCTGACCAGAAACCCTAATTCCACTTCCATGGCTTCCAAGCCCTTCTCTGCAACCTCTGTTCCAAAACCTGACCCTAACCCGTACCCTAGCCCTAGTCCTAAGGAGGCGTATGTAATATTACCTAAGAAGAAGCCCCTGAAATGGTCGACTGGTGACGCTCCAGGTGAATATGGTGGACCTCCATTGACGAGCAAGCTCAGGAAGTATTGGGGTGGAGGAAACGAGGACCCATTGACTGCAACCGATGATTTCATTTGGAATAAGGAGTTTATGGGTCGGATGAAGCGGTTGCTTGAAGAGGACAAGCCAGTCGAGCCTCCTGCTAAGGCATTTCATTTCCTATTTGTTTTGATTGTTTTCAAGTTTGCGATTAATTTTAGGTGAATATTGAAGGAATTGTGATCAATGTGCTATCCTTTTGTGAAATCGAGCGCCATTGTTTATTTGTGCTCCTGTTGAATTTTAAAGTTACAGTGGAAGCTTGTAGGTTGCAGTTTTACTTAGTTGGAAATGTGTTTATATTTATTAAAGTCATATATGGTTAGTGGATGAAAATGAAGATATATGATCAGATGTTGGATTTCATGTGGTCAATGTTAGCCGGATTAAGACATAATATATGGAAATGCAAGTTTAATAATAATAGGTGTAGAACCGATGAATTAGTTAAGATTGATAGCGAAGAAGTATTTCGAAGAGATTATTTTCAATATCTTGGGTACATAGTTCATGGGAAAGGAGAAATTAAAAAAGATGTTGCTCCTAGAATTAGAACTGGGTAGACGAAGTGGATATGTGCGTTTAGAGTCTTATGTGATTGTTGTATATCGATGAAATTGTATATCGATGAAACTCAAGGGTAAGTTCTATAGGGTGGCTATTAGACTAATCATGCTTTTTGAGACAGAATGTTGGGCTTTCAAGAAACAACATATCTATAAAATGAGTGTAGCTAAGATGAGGGTGTTAAGATGGATTAGGGGCAAGACAAGAACGAATAGAATTCAAAATGAATACATTGAGGGTGTTGAGATGGATGAGTGGCAAGACATGGAAGGATAGATTCAAAATGAATACATTTGAAAGAACTTAGGGGTAGTTCCAATAGGCTATAAAACTAGGGCAATTCGATTTAGGTGGTCTAGTCATGGGCAGCATCGGCCAAGAATAGCCATGGTTAGGAGGAGTGATTTGGTTCAAGTAGAATACTACAAAAGGGCTAGTAGAAGTCCTAAAGGACATGGATAGAAATAGTGAGAAAAGATATTAGTATGACAAAGGGTACGACCCTTGATAGAGCGGAATGGTGGATTCGTGTGTAGCCAACCCCAAATAGTTGTGATAAGGCTTAGACAATGAAGATGATGGTGATGATATGGTCAATGTTACCAAGCTAAGTGTGATGTAAAATTTTGTATTTTGCATTGAACTGAGAGATAAACATTTTGGGAAAATCTTTGGGAAAGGAAAAAATGAAAAAAATATGAAAAGGCTCCCAATCTAGAAGCCACAATTTGCAGGCTTCTAAATGTGAATTTCATTTGGTGTTTGATTACAGGCTCTTTAAGAACCACCATTTATTCGATGTTAGCAACAATCAGTGTTCAAGAAAGCGCAAGGGCCCGCCCAAGAATAGGGTGCCCTCACAAAAATTGAACTGCCCCTCTTCCCCCAACCCCAAACCAAAAATTTTACTATGTTAGTTTTACATGAATGTATAAGATTAAGATGTTACTATGTTATTTTTACAGTAAGACTTAATTCATTAAGATATCATATTATTAAGAATTTAATATATATGATATCATTAAGATGTTAGTTTTAAAACAGTAAGACTTAATTTTACTTTATAGTAAGACTTAAATGAGTATATAAGATCTTAGTTTCACTTTTACATAAGACTTAATTCATTAAGATATCATGTAATTAATAATTTATCAAAAAATAAAACAAAAATAATAAAATATCAAAGCATGACACATTGTACAAAAATGGAATAAACTATTCATAAAAAAATACGATATATGCCCAATTTCATCATTTAAAAGAGGAAAAATTCAATTAATAACAAAAAAATAAATCTTTCAAATACAAGCATGTAAATATATTGTAAAAGAAAAGACAAATGATTCACAACATAATACGTTGTAGCAAAAAATCAAATCAAAATCCTTTTTCAAATATGACAATACTTTAAAAATATCAAAATCAAATCGATGCCTGTGCAAACCTCATCTATGGGGTTGCTAAAAGTCCTCAAAATCAATTGCTAGAAGCTCCAAATCTACCCACAAACTATTGCCTTTGTTTTGGGAAGAAATCGAAAAAATAAAAATTTTATCGATCTTTCAATAAATCACAAAAGAGTGGTTTTTGGGGAGTTTTTCTCTTCCTAAAAGGCACGGTTTTGGTTTTGGGGGTTTAGAATACCCCTAAAACCCTTTTCCCCCCCTTCTTAGGGGGAAATTGACTTTTTTTACCCTCGTCGAGACCCTTTTCCGCCTTTTTGCAAGCTGTCATGAGGCGATGCCTAGACTGTAGCGCCTAGGCGGGCGCCTAGAAGTAGGCTGCCTAATTGTCCCTCCTCGTCAGCGCCTAGTCGTTTTTTAATTTTTTTCCGCCTAGGCAACCACCTAGGCGGTCCGACAGATGAATTTTCGAACATTGGCAACAATATTATGTTTTGTCAAAAAAATAAAGTGGGAATGGACAATCTTGTAATATAAAACTATGGAAATGATAGGAGACAGGTGGGAGTGGAGGATGTAACTTTTGCATAATTGGAATGGGTCTAGTTTCTACTTTGCTAAAAGAGACACCCAACCTGGTAAGATCATCAGGTTTTTTGTGAATCCTCTAGGGATGAAGCATTTCTTTTGGGTTGAGGTTAATGCCTTAGTTAATGCCTCATATTGTTTGGCATGTGTATCTTCACCATTCATTTTCCAAATTTGGTGTTAGTGAAGGGTGATTCTTTATCCGTATTAAGATTGCTTGAAGGGTTTGTTGCCATGGACTGCGGGTTGAGTGGTATTGTTGCAATTCAAGATAGATGGTATTGGCTTATGCTAATGACATATGATGCATAGACAAATAAGCTAGAATTTCAATATGGGAAGGGTATGAGCTCGTGGGGATTTTAACTACCTTAGATGAATCTTAATTTTCTAGTATGATGCTCATAGTTGTCGGGATCTGGACCGGGACCTCGACTAGGTCCGGAACCTGTTTCTCGATCATGATAGGATAGAAGATCCCTAGGCTTGGGATTGTTGTCATTACATCCTAAAATCTGGGGATCCTGATCCCGACTTGTTGGGGCACTTGATTATAACTTCTTGGGATCACATGAAAAATTCTAAGGGTCTGAGCTCTATCTGGTTAAAAATCGAGGTCCTCGTATGTACTTAAATTGGGTTCCCTAGGGCAAGGGAACAGTCAGTATAATATTATAATCAATTAATTATTTAAAAATTATAATTTTATTAAAAAATTTAAAATCCATTGTACGATAGTTTAATATTTTTGTACTCATTTGATGGTAGTCTAAAGAAATTGAAATCTTATAAAAATACTTAAAAAAATTTAAAATTATATAATAATCTAATTTTTCATATTTCTTTGAGTGCAGTTTATGGATTTATGTAACTTTTTCTACTACAATCCTAGCCATGCAATCATTCTTCTTCCTTGATAAGCGAAAGCATTAGCATCAGTATTTACTTGAAGCTCAAGGATTAAACTCCTGTTAAAAATGCCAGAACGGATAGAAGTACAATATATTCTATCAACACAGGAAATTGCATGTATGAACAAAAAATGCAACAAATTTATTATATAATATTGAAAAGTGTTAACTGATGCTAGTCGTGCAAAGAAGCTGTTACCTCGTATTTTCTTCGTCAAAATAAAGTAATAAGAATATAGATATCAAGTTGAAGCCTGAGCTTTGAACTAATGACCTGTAAACGATGGATCCTGTAGTCTACCACCATTGGAAATCACGTATGTGTGCATAAATCAATATATTTGTTTTTGATTCTTGAACCAATGTTCATGGGACCTCGACCCCATGTTAACAGAACCTCAATTCAGTTGACTTAAGAACCCTAGGATATGGTAGTATGCTGTGGATTGTGATCCCAAAGAATTGGGTTTGAACTTCCAAATTTCAAAATCGCAATCCCCTGGAGATCCGTTTCATTGAGTGCTAGAGCGAGATCCCTGAGATCTGTAGCATTGATTATGTTACACTCATATCGTTTAAATATGAAAATGAAGAAAGATTGGCCAAACCTAGGATCAAAGGAGTTCTAAATGTGATGAGGTCTTTGAGGACTTACGAAATTCTAAATGTGATGAGGTCTTTGAGGACTTGCCAAGTTGTTTAGAGGTTTTCTTGGGTTTGGATTTACAATACTCAGTGCACTGGGTTTTTGATGTAATTTCTATCAAAAGCAATTGACTTACGCACAGCTTATAGTTTTAGATGCATAACAATATTTCTAATGGTTCTCATTTTTAGGTTCTCTTTTGTAACAATTCCATTTGTTTGCGTTCTATGTTCCTAGTTAACTTATATGGTCTTCACTTTCTGTTGTTGGGGTTAGGAAGAACCATCTGGATTTCTTAGCTTGAATAGAGCAATGAGTCTTGACAGGTATTTATTTAGATCTCTAAGCTTTATGATCATTATTTTCTAGTGTGGCAATTTTTTTGGTGCTCATTTAAAATGATATATTTGTTGCCATCATCAATAGTATCGAGATTGACTTGAGTGAAGAGCTTTGTAAACCTTCAAAGCCTGTGTTAGAACAACAAGTGGAAGCCGCTAGGCTTGGTCAGTCATTAAGTGCGGTAAGATTAATTTGGTGAATCAGTCAGCTTTACAATCCATATTACCCCATTTCTTAATATTTCATTACTTTCGAAACTGGTGTCGATGATTCTCAGGATGCTGGCAGTAGTGGATTCAAGTGGAGATTTGTGCCAACACGACGTGAACAAGCGAAATGGGACCGAGCTACTAAGGCTGCAACTGGTGGAAGCGTGAGTAAAAAGTATTTTTCTGTTTTGGACTTCTAGTTTTTATCAACCTAGAACATTCTATAGTTTCGATATGGTTTATTTCTTCTGTGTTTTTTAATAGTTCAAATGTTAGCAGTGTTCAAAATCGTGGACTTGGTCTCATACTTGCTAGAGTCCTGAGCCTGTGTCACTCAGTCCAACTCAGACACTGACTTTGACCAGTGATTTTTTAAAAGAAAAAAAAGGGTTTAGGGTGGGACTCAGGGTGTGTCTTAAAGGTTTGCTTCTGCACTTACGGGCACGAACCATGCTGACTCATGCGAGTCCCAAGTTGGCTTGGCAATTTTTTAAAAGGCTGTTGCTTAGTTTTTAGTTATGAAATAACTGATTACCGTTTTCCTTTTGCTCTGTCTCAATATTTTTGAATTATTCTTGGAATACCTGTGTTTATTCAAAAGAATATTCCTTTAGTTATGAATCAGTCTTACGAGATTTCCGTAAGAAATATTTACGAGATTTCCATAAGAAATATTTTTACATTCAAACTTTATATTGCTTGCTTTTTTTTCATATGTAATAAATAATAAAATTGAATGTCACTGGGGATTATGCAATAAGAGTGATATCACATATTAACTTCTGTATGTAGGTTGCAGTACACATTCTGTACAAGGCCTACAAATGACCTGAATTCCAAACTGGATATACCATGATATTCTTAAAGGAAAATGATGAAATGTTACTGCATACTACTGTAATCGCATATATACAAGACTAGCCTTTGATCGTAGGCATTTGTATTTGATTCTCTTATGATGCTGAAGAATGCAGATTCAATGGCCTGTTTGTCTCGTCTCTTGGAGCATGATCTCTCTTTTAATGCCTGTCTGCCTTAAGAAATATGCCTCTCTCTCTCTCTGCCTAATTTCCTACAAATAAGCTGACTTGTCTCTCTCTACCTTTAAGAAATATACCTCTCTCTCTCTCTCTGTCTGTGTGTGTGTGTGCGCGCACGTGGGGGTGGGTGGGTGTGTCTGTCCATGTGTGTGTGCATTCTTCCTCATCACCTACATGTGGTCCATTCGGATGCATTTATCTTTATTTTTTAAATGAAGATTTTTTTTATTATTCATATTACACTGTTGCAGAGTTTTTTCTTAATTCATATTACACTCTCATTCCTTGTTGATTTATTATTTCATTAGATTTAATTTTTTATTCATATTTTGAAAACCCTGAATTCCAGACTTCTTTTGGGCCCATTTCCATCTAGGACCTCATTCAAAGTGGAAAATTCCATGGCTCTCGTAGGAAATTGGTCCTATTTTTTTTCTTTGCTTTTTTTAGTTTTTTTTGGCCAAAGGGGATGGCACCCTTGTATTTTGGCCCCTAAACCATTGAGAAACATGACTTATAATCATATACTTCAGGTTCTTTATCCATTTTTCAACACTATTCCGCAACCTTTCATGGTCACACCTTGTTTTTAGCTTCGTAAAATTCCATCCAATTTTGGCTGGAAAGTTAAGCATTTTGTTTCCATGTAACATTCTTTCTGAAACCTAGCTAGACCTGTTTCTTCCTCTTTTTATTTTAGAATAGCTAAAATTGTATGTTAATTACACGCATTAGATATGATAAAAAACTTTTGTTGAAATATTTTATCCTTGGATGTTATATTTTACTTTTGATGTAAGACATAACTACAGGATGTAATGTTGCGCAATTTAAAACGAAGTAGAGAGGACCCCAAGATTTTAGCAGCTCGAGCCAGGGAGCAATATCGTCAGGTAGGAAACCTTATACATGGTCAATTGCAGCAGGATAAAAAATGCCGTTTTCTTTATTTTGAAGTTTCTTTTAGTGAGTTAGAGTTATTGAACTGCTTCTCTTGTGTCTAATGTCTCTATTATTGTTGCAGTTGAAACAAAAAATGCAACTTCTTACAGTTGGTATAGGTGGGATTGGCATTCTATCTGCTTATGTTAGCTATTCTCCAGAAATTGCTGCGAGGTAGATATGGTTGTTCAGAATTGGAATCTATAGTATTTTTGCAGCTCTTTAACTA
The DNA here is from genome assembly GCF_054954075.1 of Amborella trichopoda. Lineage (NCBI taxonomy): Eukaryota > Viridiplantae > Streptophyta > Magnoliopsida > Amborellales > Amborellaceae > Amborella > Amborella trichopoda. The sequence goes on from NC_142336.1 coordinate 43,356,494, forward strand.
TATGATGCATAGATGCTGCGCTTTGGTAATAATTAATTGATAATGGATTATTCATTTATGAAGAAATTCCAAACACAGTTTTTCTTCTTTTTTTAATGGGAAAAGTTTATATAGAGCCTAGGCTCTAAACAATCAAATTAGAGCCTACCTCAAAACTTTCATTAGAAGAGGTTGTTTTGATGCCCAAATATCATCAAATTGATCATCTCGACATCGAGATGCATGGACATGAGAAGGAAATGGATTTCAAGTTTTGGAAATAGTGCATCTTGTAACGCATTTTTGGACTGTCAATTTTTAAGATTTTCAAGTTTTCATAGATCTGCTCGATCTACACTATTTTTGAAGCTTTAAATTTTATAACTAAAGATGAAAGTATAATTTAAGGCTATGACAAAACTTTTCAGTAATGAAACCATATTTCTCGACACTATTTGAAGGTGGGCTCTAATTTGATTGTTTAGAGCCTCGGCTGTATACAAACCGCACCATTTTTTTAATTTTCTTATAACTTTGTCCTCTACAATTAAGCTGTTCTGCTTTTTGTATATTTCATGTGATATAGAGAAATACATAAACAATTACATTGATGATTCTCTAATGTAATAATAGATTTGGTCTGCATTTGGAAAAGGAAAATTATGTGGTAAATATGCCATTTCCCAACTTTTCCAATGCTGGTCAAACTAACAGTTCCCGCCCGTGTTTGTCATGCCCTTATGTCATTATAAGAACAGGCGAAACACCACTATTCCACTCTCCTTTTAAATAAAAAGAAAATAACATATTGATTAAGATGGACTCAACCTGAGTCTAAACCCATCCAATAAGTTTATCAATGAAGCATTGGCATGCAAAAGTCTCTGTATCATTATTTATTTAAGATTTGCGCTCAACAAATTGTGGGAGGAAACAACATATTTCTCATTTGGGAAAATGTGATTGCTGAAAATGAACAAGCTGATTGTACTATTTATCAGAAGTAAAAGGTGCTGACTGTAGTCTTTCAAATTGCATTGATTTTTGTGTAAATGTGACTTTTTTTTAAGGAAAATAAACCTTGCACAAATATCCTTGTCTTCAGCTTTTATGCTGGATTGTGAGGCTATGAATGTTGGTTGACCTAGGCATGTGACAGCAATTATCAATGTATTTAAGGATGATGTTCCTTGGTTGACATGAATAATGTGCTCGTGTAAGCATCACATGTAAGTCTTTGAATATGATTTTGTTCTTTTTCTTCAGCTTTGGTGCTGGATTGCTTGGATCTATCTTCTACATACGTATGCTGGGTAATAGTGTGGATTCTGCGGCAGGTGGAGGGGGAGCTAAAGGTCTTCTCAGGTACATTTGTTGTGAAACAAAATGATTATATTTGATCTGGCCATGACATCTTAGTTTGTTATGCTCTATGTGGTATTTGTAGTTTTTGCTGCAATTTGGTATTCTATAGTTTGATACATAGTTGCTGGGATCTCCCAACCTAGGTGGCAATCCCTCTATGGAATCTCGCTCCCACATTTCGGGAAAAGGATCTTCAAAGGATCTTGATTTTAAATTTCAGGATCTCAATCCCCACGTCAAAGACCAAGATAACAACCAAAATGAAGATTTTCAGACCAGCTAGCAATGAAACTATACTTTTAATATAACTACATTGTTCGCTAGTTAAAAACAAAGAGATCTCTACTTTAAAGAGTATCTATAGTCCTAGACTGTGTACTTTTTATTGCTAGGAGCATGATCCCAAAAGGCTGGGATCGAGATCCCAATAGGTCGGCATCAAGATCCCCAAAAGGTTGGGATCAAGATCCCTAACACTTAGGGATCTGAATCCCTAACATATGGCGTTATACAGACAATGCCCCAACTATAGGGATCTTCTAGCCTTTCACGAACCCCCAGTTTGCGATCCCTATCCCAACCCGTTTTGATTCCGTTCCAACAACTATGGTTTGATAAGAACGGTTACCCTAGTAGTGAAAAATACAACCGTGGCTTTCTTTAAGCAAGTATTTCTGATTTAAAGTGTCAAATTGAGAATCTTCTTTCACTATAGAAAACCTGAAATTTTGAAAGTTTCTAAACTGTCATCCAGCACTTATCAACTGCAATTTTAGAAATTTTTGTCAGTTCCAAAGTGCTCCATTATAGTAGCTATCCTTCTCTCTATTATAATTCTAAAAAATTTTCAGTCATCAACTACAATTTTAGAAATTTTTCTCAGTTCCTAACTGCTCCATTATGGTAGCTATCCTTCTCTCTATTATAATTCTAAAAAAATTTTAGTGTTTCAGAGAATTTCATGTACTTCAATACTATTATATGTATTATATGGTTACAAAACTGAAACTTTTATTTCAACAGACGCTATTTTTCAAAAAAGAATTGTTGATTTCTTACTTAAATTTCATTCTCAGGGGAGCAATTGGACAGCCGAGGCTATTCGTACCAGTGATCTTAGTCATGATCTATAATCGTTGGAATGGGTAAGAAAAATGGATTTTATTTGCCTCTTTGCTTAGCAGGATATGGTGGAAACGGAACTCTTCTGTTTGAACTTCTGCACGTTGTTGCCTTTCTTGTTTCCAATGTGAATATCTCTTATACTGCAATAATTTATAAATCGTAGTTCTTCTGTCCTAAATTCCTAATCGCTTCCTTTAGCATGTAGTGCCTATGGTTATCAGTCTAACATTTTGGTTATCCTGTTGTCATTGTAAACTTATGCACTGTCTTTCTGCTATTCTTCTATTACTGGCTTTTGAAGTTGAGATTTATGAAACTGTCCTCAACATTTTGGTTATCTTGTTATCATTGTCAACTTATGCACTGTCTTTCTGCTATTCTTCTATAACTGGTTTTTGAAGTTGAAATTTATTAAATTCTGTGTATGTCAACACTTACTTCAAGTGGTTGAGCACATGCAAAGTGCATGAGTTGGTCATTGCTTCTACTTGTTGAATTTCATGTGAAGTTCAAACTAATTAGTGAATTAAATCTTCCATTGTTTTCCTGGGAACCATTGGTTGGGCAGAATATCTCCAGGTTCAAGCAACCTCATTGGAGTTCACACTTTTGTCCCCAATGGTGGGTTTTTGAAGTCATATAAAACCATTGTGAAACCCAAAGAATATTGAGTATTGTCCATGTCTTTAGGATGGAGCTCGTGTTAAGTTACCTATGAAGGTGGACATGGAGAAGGCCTGTTATCTTTGTGCAGTATTCTGCTTCAGGCATTGTCATGATTCTCTTATTATATATTGATGGCATTGTTCTTACATGGGGTAGTCCTGTTGCATAAATGTGTTCCTGCTTCCTGGTAGAAATCGTTTTTTTTTTTTTTAGTGAATCAATGGGGATGATGGGCCCCTACCCGTTTTATTAAAAATAAGATAATACATGAGATATCGTTTTACAACCCTAACCAGGGGCACATCAGCAACATCCTAGTTTGATATCAAGGATGCCTTAACTTTATTTTTATGTTATTGAGGTTGTAAATACGTCTCCATGGAATATCCATCTTCCAAACAAAGTATACCATGGACAATAATATGCTTGACCGAAAAGCATTAACACTCTCTCCAAGTTCAATGTCAGGTTACTTCAATTATCAAGTTGCTCCTCTACTTAACCCTACATTTTGGTAGTATTTTCTGGGTAAAATCTCATCTGTATTATGCTGCAAATTTGGTGAGCTAGCTGATACAGCTCTATGGACATTTCACAGCAGTTAGTCCTCCCTTATATCAAGTTTGTGGCCTCTGTGGCCTTCTCATTGCTCTACACTTTCTTCTGCAAGAGATGTCGATCTTGACCTGGTTGATTGGTTAAAGGATCAATGCCCTACATTTGGGTGCTGTGTCTTGGGTCCTAAGTATGTCAGTGTACCAATAATCTACCTGCCATTACCTTTCCACTATGGAAATAGAAGTTCTTGGGGCCTTCCCCACTGACTCTCCAAAAAAACAAAGAAATAGAAGTTCTTCCTGCAGGACATTGTGGCAATGTGTTTTACTGCTAATCTTAGTGCAATATATTTGTGTGCACTAAACATATAGGAATTGATTTTCATTTGGACTAGGAAAAGGTTGCCTAGGTGATATTCTGACCATTTTTATGTACTCAAAGAATCAATTACTTCATATTTTCATGAACTATCTTTTGAAGGACCAATTTCATTGTCTTGAAAGGAAGTTGGTAACACATCAAGAGCACTGCTATAATTTTGGAATTAGATTTTTCCATTCTTTGATTACTGTGAAACAATTTGGTTGAAGAACTGTGGCTGAACTCAGGATGCTTGTACCGGAATATGGATTTTTGCATCTTGATTTGATTCCAATGCTCGTTGGGTTCTTCACTTATAAGGTTGCTACATTTGTGCTTGCCATACAAGCTGCTCTGCCTCTCGTTGAGAAGAAAGAACAGGCGTAATATTATAGGTACATGTGGCTCCATCCTCTTATTCCCCTCTCACCCTTACTATTGTTGCCTGATATTTAACCATTTTGAAAAGAATTCACGTGGGGCAGGCAAAAATATGTATTTTCCCATTACAGCACACTGATTACATATTTTGGGGATAATTGATGCCCCTCAAGATGCTTATGATTCTGAGAATGTTCATAGCATATGTGAAAGAATGTGTCTTATGAATTCATGTTGTTAGAGATCATTTGGTTCTTTAATTGGATTGTGCCTTTCAATTTCTTGATTGTTTGTCTGGGTTACCCAATGACAATGAATTATTCAATTAGCCAAAACAAAAATCGAAGTTTCTACATTGTTATTTGTTTTTAGCTAAGCATAAAACAATGATTATATGGCTAAATGAATTGTTGTTAGGCTGTATCAAAGCTGGACTTTCTTGTTCTATAGCTACTTCTTTCCATGGTGAAATTCTTCCAATTATTTGGCGATTAACTCAAATAATCCATGTGTTTTGAACTTTTAGAATCCATTACTTTGATTTGCCTTGCAAGTAGGGAAGACAGTTCGATATAATCTATTTTTCCTTTCCCTTTTTTTTTCTTTGGTGGTCCGGTGAAAAGAATGAAACTTGAGATTGAGTGTTGCTAATATCGACTATTAACCACTCGAGCTCATTCCTGATTCCTCAGTCCATGTACCCCATATACTTCTCTACTGTGTGATTCAAATCTAGTAATATTTTTTACGGAAATCTCAACTTACACCAATAAAAGCATCATGAAAAGCGAATTTACCGGAAGCAGACCATTTGATTGCCTTTTGTATGGATGGCCATGGCAAATTGGAAAGACATGCGTCGGAGAAAAACTATACCCATTCATTCATCATGGAGTTAGCATGCACTTTCGGGTCAGAGTTCAAGAAAGACTGAAAACAAACAGACAAATCAAGGTTTTAAAAAACGAATTGGTGACCCTAATGAGCCTCCTCAAAATTGTATTGGATTGGTGGATTGATGATTCAGATTGGAGAATCGGCTGATTTTGACTTAAAATTATTTCACAAAATCAGTAAAAATCCTAAAAAATAGTGTTTTTTTAATTTCAGAAAAAAAAAACGGGTGGTGCATTATGTATTTTTTTTATTTTGTAAAAATATATAAATATTGAGATGTCTTTTCCTTATCTGAATGTTTGCTGACTATTATGTTCATATCATTGGAAAAAAACAAAGAGCTTATAATCATTATGAATATAAATACATGGCCAAAATGAAGCATATAACAATTAAAATGCAACCTAATATCAAAATAAAAGATATTGTATTTCCTCTTCATTGTATGGATGCCATTCATTAAATTGTCTCAACAATTTATTCAGTATCGTTGGAAAAAAGAGGAGATTACAATCATCATGATATGAATACATGGTCCAAAATGGAGAATACAATAACTAAAATACATCTTAATATCAAAATAAAAGATGGCGTCATTCTTCCTTTTCATCATAATGATGCCGCTCATTAAATTGTCTCAACAATTCATTGAATCAATCCATGTACACCTCAAAATCCTTAATGCCGATCTGATTATACCTGCATCCCCAACAGTTGGATAATTGGTGCTCTCCTTGCCCAAAACCACCAAGGGTTGTCTACTGCTCATGATGACCCCACTCTCTTTCTCGCTCCCACCTCTTGCTAACCCTCACTCTCCTGTTGTTGGATGTCGAGCAGCGTATATCCTAGTTGGTACACGGTGGCCTCATAATTATAATCACTCTCAGGTCCTCCCATCCCCCTTCCCAACCTCCTTCAACATGCCACACTGCCTTCTTCTCCAATAAATTTTATAAATGTTGTCGGGGAGCCTCTGTTTATTCATCTTCTTCATTACATTCCTCATCGATTGCTTTAAAGAATGCTCTATTGCATAGCACTGGATCATCGTTCTCTACCAGCCACTACTCGGTTGTATCTGCAGTAAATATCGTGTCTAGGTTAATCAGGCTGAAATTCTCACCCTTCCTCTTCAAATGTCGTTTTTGGAACTTCAAATTGTATTGAACGTAAACAAGCTTATGAAGCCTCTCTAAAGTCAGCTGAGTTCTTCTAGGAGTGTATATCTATTAGCAAGTATTGCAGTTCCACTCACATCCAGTAGCCAAACATGCTTGGGAGAGCACATTGTTTGCTATCTTTTTTAAATGAGGTATGACTCCTCTGTGACACTCCCCCCACTTAGCTGAAATGAGAACGAAAGAGTATCGTAAGAAAGGTTCAAAATATTTCATGAGGAGAATGATATGAAGAAGACATAATTAAATAAGAGATTACTTGGATTCATCATATTGCGAGAAGCCTTGGCACTGCAAGTGAGCATTCCGCTTCCCTATACATAGACATTTGTAAAAGACATTATGCTTTATTGCTTTAATTATGCATTACAAGTATCGAATCAATGTAATTACTACTGCAATTGTTAAATCTTACCTTGTTCAGTGCCGCTAATTGACTTTTACGGCTTCTTTCCACCCTCTCAATAATGTATTTCACGCCCTTGATGGCATTGCTAGGAATATAATAGGTATCGAATAGAAACAACTTGGGTTGAAGTAGAAACTTATACAATACAAAAATAGAGAAACAATTTAATTTACCATTGATCAGATATTTTAATCTAAACTTTCTAAGTATATAAAAGACATTTACTTGTATAGTAGATCGGACGTCGATAATTTCCAGCACCCTAGAGGCAAAATTGCACTTCTTAATAAACCTCTTCGCCCTTTCTATCCTTTTATAAAGAAATTTCATGGTAGATTTCTTGTCACTATCCATTATTCTTAATTCTTAATAGTGTGCCTAAATGTGCAATTACGAATTTGATGTGGGCACACCTGGATCGGAATCTCTTATCATATATTATGCCTTTTACATTCTATCCCTCACGGGACTTTGCGAGCTTGTTTGTAGTTCACTCCTCGTTGGATACATTCTCTTCAATGTAACTTGGAAATGTATAATAGCTCATGGCCAAGTAGTTTGTTCAAAGTGGGTGGTAGCGGGCCTGATTAACTCCTTCGTGGTATGATGTCTCATCAAGTGAAGGATCCTAGAGTGTTTATAGGAACATAAGGAGAAGCAAAACTAACATAAGGATAAGCACATGGACACTGAAAATCTATAAGCAAGGATCAAACTTACAAGAACAAGCAGAAGTTGGACAACTTACAAGCACAAGCAGAAGTAGAAAGCTTACAAGCAGAAGAAAAACAAAAGCACACCAAAAGAAATAAATTAGGCTGAGAGGCTCTAAGTAGCACTCTGCCATTACAACTAACTTAAGAGACTTTATATAGGCACCAGACTTGAAATCCGGATTCCAAACCATAATAAAATAAGACAGGTGGCCTGGACAAGTGGCTATTTTGAACAGTAAAAAGTAGATGTACAGTGGACAGGTGGCCGACATGAACAGCGAACAGTGAATATTCTTCCTTATCTCCAACAGTAATATCTATAGTGATTTTGATCAGTGCTGCCGACAGAATAGTGATATCCACAGTGATATTGAACAGTGCTGCCGACAAAATAGTGATATCTATAGTGATTTTGAACAGTGTTGCCGACAAAATAGGGATGTCCATGGTGAGGGTCCAATATAGGTATCATCATTGGAACCATCTGTTTGTATTTCTGCAGGAGGAGGGTGATCAACAAGCCATATGTGCAGTCGATGTAGTAGTGCAGCGCCTTGGGGAGTCTCATCATTCTATACTGTGGTTCCTGTATAGGCATCCAAAGGAATCCATTCTGGCTGGATTCTGTTAATATAACACATGAGAATTTTTAACTCTTTCCATAATTCTGTCTGAAATATCCAAAAATTCAGGAGATTAGAATCATACCAATCAATGGTCTGGATAAGAGGATGTTGGGTAAAATAAGTATTTTTAGGATAGATTTGAGGTCTAAGGTCTTGATGGAAAGCTATAATGATAGAAGGTCGGTGTGGATAACCAAATGATTCAATCCATTAATTATAATGGTAGTGCTTTAAAAGGAATTTATAGAAGTGGAAGGCTATGGGATTGGGGTGGATGTAATTGTTCCATTATAAGAAATGACAATGTCTGAGATATGATAATAATTTCCTTACATGGAAATTAAAACATATATGGTGGTTTTGGGTAAGATACCAAAGGAAACAAATAGCTTCTTTTGGCATATTATAATAATATCTAGTTTGGAATATGGATAAAAATGGGTATGTAGGATGGCATCGAATTTCTTGAAAACATTCTCCATGATTTCTGATTAATATTTCATGCATTTTTTGTTGCATATTCTCATTTCTTGATTCTATTGTTTTACTGAGAATGATGTCAAATATTTCATCAGGAACGTCTTTTGAATCTTCATCAATTCTGATTATTGCTCCCAAAAAAGGAACAACTGAAAGACCTGGTTCTTCAGAAAATTTTCTTCGAGAAAACATATTTGCCAAAATATTGTTCTTTCCAGAAATATGCTTATACTCAAAATTCTATTGAGAAAACCAAGTTGACCATCTGAGTAATTGAGGATTCGAAAGAATCTTATTCTTGAATTTTAGCATATTTGGAAAAGCAGATAAATCCATTTCAACAAAGAAAGTATGTCCTATTAGATGAAACTAGAAATTTTCAATTCATCTTTTTACTGCAAGGATTTCTTTGAATGTTGAATGGTAATGAAGTTCAGATTCTTTGAACTTTCTACTTTTATAGCCACAAATCATTCTGTCTTTTTCTTTTTCTTCAAGCAAAATACATGCTCAAAATTCATCAGAAGCATCTGTTTTTAAAATTCTTTTTCCTGTAGAAGGGATTTTTAAAGAAGTTAAATTTTGATATAATCTTTTGAGCTCTAGAATACACTTAGTCTGTTTTCTTGTCCATAGCGGTGCTTTTTCCTTTAGCAAAAGGTAAAGAGGACTAGTGAACAGAGAAAGTTTGGGAATAAAATGGGACATATAATTTACAATTCCTAAAAATTGCTGGATTTGCTTTACAGAAGATAAAGTATCAGGAAATTCTAGCAGGTGTTTGGCTATATGGGGCTGGAGTTTGTACATTCCATTGTGAAAATGCATACCAAGGAAATCTATTTCTGTAGTAGCAAAGATACATTTTTTTTCAGAAAGCATAATACCATAGTTACAACAGAGGGAGTGGAATTTATCTAACAAGAGAACATGACTTTCTAGGTCAGGAAAAATAAGGAGTATGTCATCTATACATATTAGTGCCTGTGTTGAGATTGGTTCAAAAATGGTTGTTAAGACCTTTTGAAAATATGTAGGTGCATTTTTCAAACCAAAAGGCATAACTGTCTATTGGAAATGGTAATTTGGTAAACAGAAGGCTGTTTTAGGACGATCATCTGGGTGAATTGCTATTTGCCAAAATCCTGATTTCAAATCAAATTTGAAAAATATATGGGCATGAGAAATTTGAAAAAATAATGCAATTTGATTAAGCAAAGAGAATTTATCATCTGCAAGAAAAGTATTCAAAGGTTGGTAATTGATCACTAACCTAAGTTTTCTTCGAATTTGTTCAGCTCTTTTGTTTACATAAAAAGCTTCACAAGCCCAAGGAGAACTGGTAGGCTCAATTAACTGTCGTGTCAGTTATAGGTCGACTTGGACCTGGACCTGAACCCAATGTTCGCAAAATCGAACCGGAATGGTTAATCGGACATGGGCCCAAAAGCGGTTTAATCTTTCCAACCAGGCAAGTCTCAGGCAGTCAAAAAAGTGTTGAAAAGAACAAAAAAATACAAAAAAAAAATCTACTAAAATATGAAAAGCATATAAAGAATAATTAAAACAAAACACATTCAAATTATTTGAAAATTAATGACAAAAATGGATTTTAACAAATTGATTTGTGCCTAGGGGTATTTCTAAAATTTTCTGAAAAAGATGTGAATATATAAAAGTGAGTATTAATAACCAACACCATTTTTAATCCTAACCATAATTTAAAGAATATTTAAAAATACATTACAAACCAAATTCCTTATTTTTAGGAATTTATATACTTTTTTTTATTATTATTTTAAAAATACCTGTCGATCACTAAAACTGAAACCGGCCAATAGCCGGTTTCGATCTAACTGGCCGGTGAGCGGTTTAATCGCCTGGTTTTTCCAATAGTGCTTGAACCATACCCAACTTGGGTCCAAAAAAAATCTGGACCTAACGTAGACCCAACTCAAATCTAGGGTTTTGGACCTGGACCCGACCCATTGGGTTTAGAACCTTTACAAAATGCTTTAAAAAATATTCAAAAAATATATCTCATACACACTCACATCATACATTTATAGGAAGATTTATCAAAATAATATATATTTCAAAAAAGAAAAAAAGTTTATGTAAGGTTGCAAGCTTAAAATATAGAATTACGTATGCACTTAAAAAATCCATCGGAAAATGTTGTTTTAATGTTGAAAAACCCTCTAATTTATCATCTCAACATCAAGATGTAGGAATATGAGATAAAAAAAGGTTTTAAGTCCCAGAAATAGTGCATCTTGCAACACATTATCTAGACCGTTCATTTTCAAGATTTTCGTATGTTTATAGATCTACTTGATTTTAATCATTTTTGCGGTTTAAAATTTTATAATTAGATATGAAAATAGATTTTCAAATAATCCTAATAATTTTTTACATAAAAATTAAATGTTAAGATAAAATTTGGAGGTGCCTTAATTGGATTGTTTAACGTGCAACCTTATAGAAACCACATCCTTCAAAAACTAATATTTATGTGTATATGAGAGTATGTATAGATTTGTAAGGGTTATGTCCGGATCAAATCAGTTTGGTCCTAGATCCATGGGTCTAGGATTTTGGACCCAGACCTGATCCATCGGGTCCTAAACTTGGACCCGCACCCGGATCGGGATCTAGTCAACCCCTCGAGTGCCCATTTGCCACCCTATCTTTCACTCGAGTAATAAGGCTCCCTTTCTCTCTCATCAAATAAGGCCTTGCGGTTTTTAATATTGAAGTTTTGATCAGTAGGATTTCATGGCTTGTGCTTTGAAAATAGTAGCAATTTCGAGTTTTTATGAAGCACAAACCGGAACGTTCGACGGTTCTTTGTTTGCTTTCGTTCGCTTGTACTTCGTCATTAACTCAATGAAACTTGCTTATATATCCGGCATCGAAACTTGCGGGTTCGGAACTTGGGACTCATAATGCATGGGCTTCTCTTTTGTTTTGCAAGAGAAGGAAATATATTTTCAAATAAGGAAAAGGAAATGGGCAGCTTCCTATGCTTCCCTACAACATAAAATTTATATACTTCCCTTTATCCAATCGTCTATCCTGAATGGATGAGTGAGATGACTTCAATCACAATGTCAAATCTCTACACTATTTTTTTTTTAGTTTTTTTTTCTACAAAATATGTTGACACCAAATTTTGGGTGTCCACTACTTCTATCTTAAACTCGCACTTGTAAAAAATATATATATAAAAAATGTTCTCAATAAAATAAAATAACCAAAATACCCCTTAAAGTTTAAAAGGCTATTTTGGTTATTATATTTTGTCGCTTTTTACTATTTTTTTTAGGTGCGCCCTATTGAGAAGATGACATGTACCAAATTTTATATTGACACAATTTGTATAAAAGAATTAAAAATAAAATCATATGAGGTGTTGGATCCAAATTAAATGATAAGTAGATCACTAGATCTAAATTGGACGGTTGGATGGAGGGGCGTATATATCTTCTTTGTTGTAGGAGAATTATAGAAGCTTTTCCTAAAAGGAAAAAGTTCATATAAGGACGCTACCTTATAATGTAGAACTGCAGATGCCTCTTGAAATCCATTGAAAAATGTAGTTTTAATATTGAAAAACCTTTTGATTGATCATCTCGACATCGAGATGTATGACTATGAAAAATAAAAAGATTTTAAGTCTCAGAAATAGTGCATTTTACAACATATTATCTACACCGTCCATTTTCAAGATTTTCATATGTTTATAGATATACTTGATTTTAACCATTTTTGAAATTTTAAATTTTATAATTAGATAAAAAAATATATTTTAAGATAATCCTAATAACATTTTACATCAAAATTATATACCATGATAAAATTTGCAGGGCACCGTACCTCTACACCTACAGAGACGTCCGTATGGCAATTGCACCCTTCCTAAAAAAAATGTAAACCATCTAAAATAGGACCAAACCTTCTCATCAAACAACGGAAAAAAGAAAAGAAAAGAAAAAAATTGTCGAACACATGACAAAAAACTAAATTAATTAATTAATTAATATAATCATATATTATATTATCTAGATACAAACAATACATGAGACAAAGAATAAAGTTAAACTAAAAAGAAAACAAAAGAAATAAATAAAAAATAACTAATTTTTTTATCAATAAATAAATGAATTAAATATTCATATATTACCCAATTCATCATTCAAATTTGATACATGAAATTCATCATTTTAACCTTTTTTCAATTAATTTGGGTCAGCAAAATAAATCCTGGTTATCCATTTTACTCTATTTCAAGCCATATCCTCAATGTAACTATAAGTTCCTATATCTTTTCGGACTACTTCCAACACGTCCTTTTGGCCTTACCCCTTGCCATTTTCAGTCCTTCCACTTTGAACTAACTCACACCTCCTAACAGGTGTTGTATTTGGTCGGCGCCACCCATGACCAACCCACCTAAGTCTACTCTCTCCATATATTTCCCAATTCATCATTCAAATTTGATAGGTGAAATAAATTCATTAAAAAAACACAGAGAATTTATATAATACTACATCAACCAAATAAAACTTAAATAAAATAATAAAATAAAAAATGAAAAACTTATGCCATTGCCCTTTTCAAAAGGGCACAAAAACACATCTAGGAAAGAGAAGAAGAAAGCAAACGGAAGAATAATCCTACAATATGTGGGAGGAGAGCTTCACGGGATGGCATAATTTGCATAAGATTGTAACCTTAAACAATCAAAGTAAAACGTACTCCCAAACTTTATCATTAATATAATTTTGGTGTCAATAATTACTATAATTATTATAATAGCATGATAATCTACTTTCATCCCTAATTATAAAATTTTAAACTTCATAAATTGATTCAAATCAAGCAAATTTATATACACATGAAACATTGAAAATAAACTGTGTTGATAATATATTGCAAGATATACTATTTTTAGGACTTAAAATGATGTTTTATTTCCCTATCCATATATCTCAATATTTATATCTAGATGATCAATTAGATGGTTTAACAACATCGAAACAACTCTTCTCAAAGGATTTGTGAGGTGCACCTTAATTCTATAATACAAGATATCAACCTTATATAAAAGCTTTTGCTTTTCATAGTTGTAAGCTTTTTTAGATTCATTTTATTGCAATATCAGTTGCATTTTAAACTACATCTGAACAATGAAATGATTGTAACAGTTAGCATGAAACATGTTCATAGTATTTATGTATCATCGTTAATAAAAATCTACAGTGGAGGTTGCAATACACCCATTATTCTTTGAAATCCAAAAAAATTACATTTTTAAGAAATCGTAGCAAGTTTTTTTTCAAGGTCAAGCTCTCTTAACTGCCGATCCAAATCACCAATTCTCTGATCCAAACCGATTCCCTATATGACCGATTCGCCCAACTAATCTAGGTTTTCAAAGAACGGTGCTAACGTATACTCGGTACAGGGATGGCGTTCTCATTAAAACCGTCCTCTAACAAGTAGACCTCGTTATTTATTATTGAAAATGTTTTATATGCCAATTGGGCACGGAAAGTAGCTGGCAACTTAAATTAATGATACCATCCAAAATATTATTATTTTTTATTTTTTAAGAAAAAGCATAGTTAATCACTCAATATTTAAATATGAGAAAAACATAGAGCAATTGAGCAGAGAAAAATCATTCCTCAGCTAATGACTACATGTAAACCATATTTTTATCATCTTTGCAAAAATAAATGACCATAAGAGAAATTCAGATCATAGTGTTCTGTGAATTTTAGAGAAAGAGAGAAGAGGAGGAATTCAAATCAAATGGTTTTGTCATTTTCACCAAACTCTTGTCTATAAGAGAGAGGGAGGGAGGGAGAGATTCAAACTATATTTCTGTCAATTTTACAGAACTCTTGGTTTTAAGAGAGAGAGATTCAAATGTAAACTCCATGTTAAACACGGCAGGGCACCTCAAAATCAAGGCTCTTCAAAAGTAAAGACCATCCGACTGCAGCGACTGCCAGTTTGTCGAAACCCGGGTTGGTCAAATAGATTGCCGCCGATCAGAACATGGCCACCGTCGTTGCCGCATGCAGAGACCTCACCCTGTGGTAAGTGCTGCATCTTCCTGCGGCGCCCTGCTCCAACCGGCACATTTCTCAGCGCCCCACCGGCGGTCCAGTACCGCTGACACCCCCTGCAAAAGTGCCTCGGCTGGTTTACATTGTAATTGTTGAAATAGCAAAACTTGGTTTCCTTGCTCTTACAACGTGGGCACTGAACTGAATTTTCAGGCCTTCTCACCCTTGACTCATCGGATTCTTCGACCTCCCTTTGTTGAAGCTGATTTTCTTCGATTTCCGAATTTATTGGGATCCTTTTACCAAACAGCTTGAACACGCTTTCTTTGGGCATTTGGAAGCTTTTCCTTGGGGATCTCCAAATTTTGCACCGGAAAATTCAATTTTTTTCCGGCGATTTTGGCCTGTAATAATTGGAAGTGGGTATCCTCAGGTTTTCTCCGTCAGAGAATGTACATCATTGGAAGGGAGGGAAGAGGGAATAAATAGTTGTTTCTTCCTCTTGGCACGCTAAAGGAAAGTACTTAAATATGTTATCGTTTTTGGTAGTTTAATATTTGTGCTGAAATGGGAAAAAGCTTATCCTGTTACGCTCTCTGAAATTGGTGGATATTAAATGAGTGGGGTGATTTCGACTTTCGATTCTTTGAAATGTGTTGAGTCACTTTTGAGTAATTTATTTTGATTGATGGTGGTTCTCTTGGTTTACTTCTAATTCTGTAGTATACACCTGATCGCTTGCGTAAGTTTCCCTTCATTTGCCCATGAAAGATATTACTTATGGAATGATTAGGCAAGCCTTAGTTTTCCTTTGTTTAATTGAAAACCTCTTTTCTCTCTTTTTTTTTTTAATGATTAGGCAAGCATAATTGTTTTCTAGTTATTGATATGCTTAGGGTCCAATCCAACGGTTTTTTATGACTGGATTTTTATGTAGATCTAAGCTCTATGAACCCCACATGGGGTTTCACACTGTTTACACCCAAATCTAAGGTGGAAATCTATTCAATGCTTATCCCATCTTCATCTGTGTCTAAACTTACTAATTTAGAATGTTGGTAAAGATTGGATTCCGTCAAACTATGATTTAAGGAATTAGTGTTTATAGTGCAAATCGGGACGATCTAAAGATGAGATTTGATTAGATTCAAGCCACAAACTGAATTTTTTAAGAGAGTGATAAAGAGTAGGACAATCAAATTCTGATCTGAGGCTAAATCTACTCATAAATGAGTAGATCTGCTATCAGATTAATCGCAAAGCTAGCATCGTTTCGAAATACGAAATACTACGTCTAATTCTAATAAAATAAATAAAAATAAAAATAAATATAGAAAAGAGTAAAAATGTACCAGACCGGGCCAGTTGGTCTGGGGCTCCTGAGGCTTCGAGGCCTCGCCCATGTCAGGACAGGTTGAATTTATGTCGTGCGTCCTCTTTGTTTCTCTTTACATTTTGACCAGGTCTTGGCTTAGTTGGATGAATTTCTTAATCTAAGGGCTACAGGTGGCTTAAAGCTAAGGTTTTTCTAAATCTAAGTTCTAGATCTAGGTGTTTCTCAGGTCTCACAATCTCAAAGTTTTCTTTGGACATATAAGCTAATAAGGTCTAAAGAGCCTAACCTAAAAATGGCCCACGAAATCATCATTTTAAAGATAAAAAATGGTTGGAATGGGCAACAACCCGTAATAAATGGATTTCCCATCCTAAACTGCCATTTTGGTGGTCAAAGGCTTGAGCGACACTACCCATGTTGGCCAGACCAAAATGGTCCAAGTTCAATGAACCTAGCCAAAAATGATCCGGAAGATGAACTGGGTCAAAAATACGCGATTCTTGACAGTTTTGGTTCGTTGACACTAGGTGTGTCTCCCAGACCAAATTTGCCAAGAATAGGTAGTTTTTAATTCCGGGGTGATTCAAAAGTTTTTGAGATATTACATGCCAAAAATCACGGAATTCTAGACAATTTTGGTTAAGCAACACTAGATTTGTCACCCAGACTAAATCTACCCAAAATCGACAGTTCCAAACTTTGAGGTGATCTTTGGGCTATTGTGTTGCTGCCTGTCGAAATTTAGGTCAAAACGAGGTGTTTTACTATTTTTAATGATTTTTTTTATTAAAACTAGGTGTTCTGCAGCATTCTAAATCACAGAACAGACAGTATGGACTATGGTGGTCTATGCCATGGGGATTTACTGCGATAGTGTGGTTCTAAAGATGTCTATGGTTAGTCTGGTCCTAAAGCTGTCTATAGTTAGTGTGGTCCTAAGGCTGTCTATGGTTTAGAAAACCATCAAATTTGCCAATTCACAAAATGAGGTGTCTACAGTTAGCCTAGAGAGATCTATTTCTCATAAATCATATGCCTGGGGCCAGCTTAAATGTGTGTAAAAACCAAATGAAAGCTTGGAAATTGTAGGAAAAGAAAACTAGTTTCTTGAAAGATTTTCATAAAAAAAGAATAAATATTAAATAAACTAACAAAAGAGAATAAGGTATTTGAATTAAATACTAGGGAAGCCGGTCCTTGGACTTGACACCCAAATTAGGCGCCTAAATCAGATAGAATATGATGAGTCCTTCCTCCTTTGAGGCTTGCTGATTGAAAGTTTTCTTTAACTCTGGGGAAGAGTGCCTTGGAATTTTGCTTCTAGAGCTTTTTTTTTTGTTGTTACTAGAAAAGATATGCCTTCTTCACCAGGGTTTGTTGTATTTTGAAAGGTTAGGATTTAAGGTTGCTAAAGGTTAGCACAACATTAATGAACTAAGGAATGAGAGAGGTGGGCACAACAATTTCATGTCAGAGCCAGAGCCAGAGCCAAAGCCAGGCCACCGATTCTGGGTGCCAGGCCACCGATTCTGGGTGCCAGGCCTATGGGCCGGGCTTCCAAGCAAGCTCATGGTTTCTTCCTTTAGTTCCATTGTATGTGCATGTTTAGTATAGTTTAATTCTTGCATTTTTAAAAGTCATATTTCAAAATCTCATCCCCTCTTTACTGTGAAATTTTCATTTTCTAAGCTTTCCTTGGCAGGCTTTGGACTTTATCACGTTTGCAAGCCCGCACTGCTGATCCATAAGGTAGTAGCCCCAATGTTCACCTCTCCTGTGGATGACAATTTGACAGAATCTCAAATATATATGTGAGTGATTCTGTTTACGTTTAAGGTCAAGGCCGAGCACTTTAACATAAATGCCAGGGAATTTTTACGTAATATTGAGATGACACGTCACAAGTGTTGCCAATTTACAAAGAAGGAACAAGATCATACACAAGGCCCAATTCACAAACAAAAATCTTCGAAGAATCATATCCCAAAGGCGAAGTCTATTGTAAGAAGTGGTCGTAAAAACAAAAATAATAATAATAATAAAATATTGGGCTAAATATTCGAAAAAAACATTATATAGTTGAAAAAAGAAAATGACAAAAAGATATAAAAAAATAGTTATAAAATAAAAAGAGAAACAAAAATCTCAACCGGCTGATCTGAAAGGGACCATGGAGCGATGGAACAAAGAGTTGCCACGCTCTTCCTCATCTCTCTTTGAATTTTTTCCCTTCTTTATATCTTCCTAAGTTGGAATGGTTCCAAAGTAATCTTGAGGTTTTATAACATCCAAACTTTAAAAGGTTGGTTGTGGAGGTGTGCAATTGGAAATCCAAAGTATCTAAGGAAGAAGGAGTGCTCGATGATTTCTCACCATGAAAGTCCTAGCATAGGTTAGTTGAACAATTAATCATTTCACAACTTTAATGCAAAATGCTAGGCACCAAGATGTTTTCCAACATTTAGCTTTTGGGAGACAGATTTTAGCTAGCATGATATCTAAAAAAGATAGAAATTTTGAAAAATAAAAATAAATCTCAAAATAAGCCCATTAGTGGCAACGTTGTTACGTCCATCGCTGCATGGCATGAAACTGATTAAAGGGATCCATAGTTGCATGAGCTTAAACTGCTAACTAAGTCATTTTTTAATAATTCCCTCTTTTTCAAAATTTCCTTTTAATTGTGTAATTCTAATTCCTTAATTTTCACTTCTTCATTTTTAAGTCTATAGTTTTTTCAAACTCCAAATACAAGGGCCATCCTGATTTGGATGTTTTTTAAAAATTTTGTATCGCTAATTTCAAAAACTTTAACTTCATTAGTTCAAATCATAAGCTAGTATCGGTACATGTTCTAAAATTTCTCCTTGTTTTTAAATTTTTTTTAAAATATTTTTTAAAATGAAAGAGTTGGATCAACCTCGAAAATGATGACATTGTCCCTTCATCCATGTCTTCATCTAAGATCTAAGAGATTGCCTGATTTGGAATTTCGGAAGTGCAATGGGGAATAGAAAATCTAGAAAAAAACCTTCAAAAAAATTAGGTATCCCTTAACCTTCTTAAACTTTTTAGAAAATTTAGAAACCTTCCTATGTGAAAACCAAGTTTTTAAAACTTTTTGAGCTCATAGGAAACCTTAGATACAAAAGGAATTAGGAATTTTGAGATAAATTCGGATTCATCTCATTTCATTCATTCAAGACTTCAAAACTTAAAATAAGTGGCATATCATGACTTCAAAACTTAGAATTAGTGGCATGATGGAACCCATATAGCAATCCTGACACACTGCGGAAAACTTCCCAAAGAACGTTCAAATTTGACCCTCAAAGATAGGCAACTAAGATAGGGTGACCGTCAATATGCCGTTGGACCTAATGGGATGCACCATTGGTTTTAAGTCTTTCTAATTTCAATCTATCAGTCTTAAATGTCTACTTTTTTGCCACTCTCATATCCCACTCAAAAAGCAAGGAGTGCTAAGGAGAGGCAACTGTAGACAAACATAAACTCTCCCCCTCCCCCCCCCCCCCTCGCCCCCCCAACACCTAAAAAAATAATAATAAAAAATTAATTTTATCTCTAGAACCTTGGAGTACACTATGCCAGTGCATTGTATGAACCTTGAAGCACACTATTCCAGTGCATTGTATGACACAATGAACTACACCCAATCTAGACCATTGTCCAACTCGTAATATTCCTTAGATATTCTATATTCCTTAAATATCGCATTTTAAGAAACCAGATATTCCAAATAACCTTAGAACGCAAAATATTTCCTAAATATTCCCCATTTATTCCTGATATCAATATCCCAATTTTAGAAATAAAATATTGACATAGTTAGGTAAATATCTCAGAATCTGACACTTAGAAAACCAATATCCCATGAAAGGGTAATTTCTATAACTAGAAAGAAAGGAAATACAGATTGCAACATGGAAGAAGTGTCTGATTTCGATCAAATAACCACCATTAGACTCATAACGATCTCTAGAGCAAACTTGTACAAAACCAGAAAAGAAATATTTCAGCACTGTACTATGTCGTAAAATCTCTCTCTCTTGGGATGCATATTGTAGTGCAATCCATATGTCAGCCTCTTATTTGTTCGAGAACGCTTTCTTCCTGTTTTAGGGTGTATTTACCTATAAAAGGGCCTCTTCCCAGTCATTTCAACAGACCTTGATACAAATCTTAATCATGGACCATCAAATTTAAGACATTAAAAACAACCACTTTTCAGTCATTAAAAAGCATAAATGTAAAATTCATAGGCATCTCTCTTTCTCTAGAGCTTTCATGCATTTAGTTGGATCATCAATATCGTAGCTCAAAGATTAAGGACTTCATATTCACCTTTTAATCCATGCCCAACTCTAGGTGTTGGGCCTTTTCCATTATTCCTTTTGATAGTTTCTTTATTTTAATTAGTATTTGCCTTTATTTTCATTAATATTCTTCCTCCCTATAGTCGCAATTGCCTACTTTCTTTTTTTGTTTCTTTACTGCTATTTTGTTTTTGTTTCTTTTGGATTTCATACTACCTAGCCTGCTCTATAGGTTTACAAAGAGTAGTTTTTTTAAAGTTGATTTCTCTGTAGATCTGAATTTGATGGAGGCCACTTCGTTAGACTCTTTTAAATATTAGTTTGCATGTGACCTCAGGCAGATCATACTTTGATTAGTCTTGTCAGTCTCGAAATCACGTATAAACACTCAACGATAACTATAGTCCTTGTGAAGATACATTATGCTCCATAGAATGGGATGAGAGGGAGATCTTGTCTCACACTCTTCCGATACAAAGATGGTAATTGTTAGTGATTAAGTCTGGATTGGCTTCTAATAGATGGCAAATTAGTAATGGTTAATTCTCAATGCATTTTCTTTATGGGCTATTATGACTACATTAGAAGGCTTATGACCAGGCATGGCACATGATTATGATTGGACGAAATATTTCTTAATATAAAAGTTTTTAAAAAAGGAAAGTATATAATGAGACCATTTGTCTTTGGAACAAGATAGTCACAATTAATCTTGACCATTTGATGTGAAATTGGGTGGCTGCAGTTATTTCATTAACCAAGCTTAAAGTTCAAAAGAATTTTTCTCAAACTTTGTGACCCACCCAAACTATCAAATTTCACATCAGATGGTTGTAAGTAATTTTGACCTCCCTATATTAAAGGTAAATGGTCTCATTGTATACAATCTTTTTAAAAAATTATGTAGATTTTCTTTATTTCAGAAAAACAAACTAGTTATTTATATTTAGAATGAGTTGAAAGCAATAGGCATTGTCAACACCATGTGCCATAAGATGGAATTGATATATGATTATATGGTACTCTTGCATAATCAATTCGAGGAAATGAGTAAGTAAAATAGCTAAGTAATATCCTAGAACCTTGATGTCATGGGCACTTTTTCATAACATTAGATGCTTGGATTCTCAAAATTGTGCTATGATATCGAAAGGATTAGTAGCACCGTGGCAGGAATGCAATACTTTTTAACCAATGACTCTTTGAAAGGGTTAATAAAGATGGTGTTTTTTTTAAGTTCACTTCCTTTTTCGTTTCAAGAAAACTATAGATTTATAATAGGGATTAAAATACCAAAAGGAGTTTGTTTTTATCACAAATTATTTCCAAAATTTCTTTCATAAAGTAAGGCAATTTTATTAAATTCAGTAGGAGAAAGTTGATAGAAATGGACAACAGGACAATAAACCTAGTTATCGAATTAAGAACCTTCTTGTCTGGATTAAGGTTGACATAAAAGACTTAGAAGAGGCAATATGTGAGACTGAGTTGTGTACATCGAAATATTTGTTTTTATTTTTCTTTATTTTTAAGTGTTTCTTTTATGAGCCTATATGTTTTGTTCCACATTCTAGAAACTATACCAATACACTCAAATGAGCCATGTAATTCAAAAAGTTTCCATTCGTAATTGCATTGATGCCATCCTTTTATGTGATGCTAGGAAGCCAACTTTAACTACTGATTTTTAGAATGAGTTTAGGGACCAATATGTTAAAATCCTCTAATACTTAGTAGATTCATGAACTCTATGCATAGGGTCATTGAGTGGACACCTCATTTGGAATTGACATTTCTTTTCAATTTCTAGATCTAGAGGCCTAGAAATATCCCCTAAATTCATAGGAAAAGGCCTTAGAATAGTCATTTAAACCCCAAGGGACCACATTAGCTTAATACACCATAGTTCATAGTAAACCACAGTCATGCGTTATCCATAGTCCAGCCTAGAAATAATCCATAAAATCCAACCTTAGGAAATCCAAATCCCTAAATAGGCAGTTTTTCAAGAGAAAAGTAATGAGAAAGTTGGAGAATCGGGTAATTTTCATCTAATATAGTAAGAAATATCATGGAAATCAAATCCCAAGAAAATCTACGTCAATT
Source organism: Amborella trichopoda (assembly GCF_054954075.1). NCBI lineage: Eukaryota > Viridiplantae > Streptophyta > Magnoliopsida > Amborellales > Amborellaceae > Amborella > Amborella trichopoda. The sequence goes on from NC_142336.1 coordinate 43,379,096, forward strand.
AGAATCAGTTAAAAGACTGTGTCAGGACTTGCGGCGCATAAGATATGAAAATTGCATTGCAGGGTACAAAGCAACCAATTGCCAGTCTTTGAATGGTTGAAAATCACCGTCTTCTAATTTCTCATGACTAATTGTTTACTTAAAACTTTTATTTCGACCGCCAAAGACTCGACTCTCTTAAGAACCCCAGATCCCTAAAGCTGGCCTAATCTCAAATACCCTAACCCTAGTTCTTTAGAAAATTTAACCTAAGTTCATCCATAGGAACCAGTAACCTTGGTTTTCTAGGAAACCATGGTTACCTCACCTAATGAAGAATGGTGTCCTCTTATTAAGCCATAATGCCTTAAAGCGCTAGATAAAAAGAAGGCCCTTTCAATCTAAATCATTCAAAAGGCAAGATAAGAAGTTATTTCAAGAGAAACAGAGGATTTAGTCAGCTTTAAAGTTCTAATCAAGGCTCCTATTCTGGGTGCTAGGCCAAGAGGCCTTGGCCGTTCGTAGGTTTTCATCTTTTGTCTATTTTATAGTTCTACAATATTTTCTTTGATTTCTAGAATTTTATTGCTTCTTGTGTTTATTTAGTTCTCTTGGTTTTTATGAGTTTTGACAGCTGGCATTGCCGACAATCCAAAGAGGGTTTGGTCTCTTCAATGTGATCTGATCACCTTTGGGTTAGAATTCGACTAGGCCTAGCTCAATCTTAAATAACTAAGTACACAACGAGTTTGTGCTAGAACTGATATTAGATCAAGCATGGATTCACCTATATACACATTATTGTGCAGGTGGAAACCTTCCCACTCCCACCTGATAATTTGCTAATACCTGAGCAACCAACCAAGTGATCTCACATGGCCTTCTTGAGACATGACAAGCCCTTAGGTGGGCTGGTCATGGTTGTTCCTTGATGAGGGACTGGCATGCTAGACCAATATGAGACTACCTAGATTTTTGTGGGACTTTGCATGGGAGGATATTTTGTAATGGTTGCATGAACTAGATTCTCTAGAATTTGGATAAGGGAAAAGTTTATATAGAGTCGAGACTCTAAACAATCAAATTAGAGCCTACATCAAAAATTTCACTAGAAGAGGTTGTTTTGATGCCCAAATATCCTCAAATTGATCATCTCGACATCAAGATGCATGGAGATGAGAAAAAAATGGATTTCAAGATTTGGAAATAGTATATTTTGTAACGCATTTTTGGACCGTCAATTTTCAAAATTTCTGAAGTTTTCATAGATCTGTTGATCTACACTATTTTTATAAGTTGAGATGAAAATATATTTTAAGGCTATCACAAAGATTTTCAGTATTGAAAACTACATTTCTCGATACTATTTGAAAGTAGGCTCTAATTGATTGTTTAGAGCCTAGGCTCTACACAAACTGCACCCTTTGGATAGACACTAAGAAGGCAATTTGGTTGAACCTTGATTCAGTTTTTACACATGTGAAATCCAATTTGTGAATAGCGTTAAGAGGGCACTAAAGAGATTGGCACGAGAGAGAACTTGATCTAAGGATTATTGAAAACATCGTTTTACGATGCTAGAGGAGCCAAAGAGGAAAAGAGCCCGGGCTTAATTAGTTAGTGCTTGACTATTTACAACGCTACGTCCTAAGCCCAATTCCTAGTAAGGGTAGGGGCCCTCTCCCCACTCACCCAAAAAAAAAGGCCAAAGAATTTCAAAACTATATGGGACAAATTATCTCTACATTTAGATACAGATCCAAAATGGAGAGAGATCAATGTTGCATAACTCCTTGTGGGGGCAATGATTGAGTCCTTTGTTATAAATTAATTGGGAGTGCTTATTTATAGCACCTATGAGAGATGGGCATGAAAAGCGAGAGAGTCACAAGAATGTAGCATGGCCTTGATGTGGTGCTTGGGGGAACATATAATGGGCTACATTGTGAGTGTATATAATGAGGCGCACATGTATAGTCTTAAAAGGTCATGCGGGAGATGTTGGCTTTTTGTGTCATTTCAAGGCATTAACACTCTTTGTACTTAAAATGCCTTACAAAGTGGAGATTTTTGGGTCCAATCAAGGCATGGTCCTTGAGGAGGGGACTTGGTTATATCTTGGGCTCATTTGACACAATCAAGTTAGCTCACCCTCTGTAAACACTCCATGTTGAATATTAGAAGAGACCAAGTCAAATTACTTGATCATCAAGTTAATTGTTGGTGATAAAGCCTCATACGATTTACCTCTATCTCCAAGATTTATTGTGATTGTTCTTTATATATAGAGGTACTTATTGATGTAAGCCTTCATCTAAAATAGTGAAGATGTAGCCCGCTGGGGCTTTGGATCCGTGGACGTAAGGCTTCGGTCTAAACTATAGAAATGTTGTGTTTTTTCTTATTCTCTCCACATTCAATGTTTGTGTATGCTCTCACGAATCTTAACATGGTATCAGATCAATAGACTCCTTAGCTCAGATCTGAGGTTGGCGAGCTCAGATTTGAGGTCGGGAAATTTCAAGACTGTTTGCCTGTTATTGGCTCATATTCGTACAGGCAGACGGTCTTGAAATTTCCTGACCTCACATTTGAGCTCGCCAACCTCAGATCTGAGCCGAGGAGTCTAATGCTCTGATACCATATTAAGATTCGTGAGACCATACACATGCATTGAATGTAGAAAGAAGAAGAGAGAACACAACATTTACATAGTTCAGGCCGAAGTCTTACGTCCACGGATCAAAGCCCAACCAGCTACATCTTCACTAATTTTGGATAAATGTTTACATCAATAAATGCCTATATATATAGGACAATCATAGGAAATAAATATGGTATGATTCTTGATGACCAAATAAGGTTAACTTGGCCCCTTTTTATCTTCTGGATATCTAACCTTATCAAAAGATATATACACATACATCCATAATAATGTATATCAATATGAACCCAAGATATCCATATCCTAACACTCCAGGCCTAGGAAGTATAAGTCATAGAGTGATGTCCAGTCACAAAAACCTACATGGGCAATGGAGTCAAGGAGGCCCAAATTTGAGAACGGTTGTCAATCATCCCCCGTCGAGGTAGAAGATATACCAATGCAATGTTGGGAGGAAGATGGGCTCCTGCACGGGTCGGCGGTCTATGATTATGAGGGCTGAAAGCCTAGACATTACAACTACACAGCATATGCAAATGGTAGCTACAATATGAGAAGCCGCCTCCTAGGGGAGGACTAAAGAAGGACGTGTACATGTGGAGAAAATAAGTCCCCCGCACCTTTGTGTTCTAGTGTATAACCCTAAAAGCAGGTTGATCATGTCAATCTGGGAGCAACTATATTCATAATGGCATCCTTGCAATCTCGCCACCTATTGGGTGACTGTGATGAACCACGCATGAGCCGTTGCATATATGACTACAGGCCATAGATTCCATTAAGCTGGTGTGAGAATATAATTGTTGGTTGTAAGGATAATTTTGGAGGACGGCCTTAGTTCAGTCTTGTAGCTCTAGGCACATGTTGTCCTATAATGATTTTCAAGTACGAACAAGGCACATAATTTTCAAAATGAGAGTTAAGAAAGAATATTTGGATATTTTTTGGATTTTCAAAAAATATCTTTATAATAAAAAATTATTATCTTGATGATCATTCAGGACCTATCCCAACTATTTGGATTGGCTAAATGAATCATGTTCCGACATTCCACTATATCAAGGGTTATTCCTCATTAAGATTATAAGCCACTTGTACTTTTTCACATTATTTCCATCCATATCTGGTCCCAAGTCAATCATGCGATCTCAAACCCAAAAAAAAGAGGAGGTTATGTTAGGCGGCAGCTAGCATAAAACTTTGCTATATCATTTTACGAATCTCTATGAGGAAAAATGTAAGGAAACGAGTAAATTAAGAAAAAGCCAAAGAGGTCGGAAGATGAGTGGCCTAGGCACATGCGAGGCCCAATTGACCAATTGGCCTCACAGGGGCCATGGGACGCCCAAGAGGGCCAATATGGGGGACAATATCCCAACATAGGGACTCTAAATCATGATGCATCATTAATGGCCCACCCTCTTTTTCTCTTCTCATAAAGCCAAGTTTTCACTAAGCTACCAGTTGCACTGCAGTTAAATTCAATAGTTAAAACCAATCTTTGATTTTTTTTTGGGGTAATTAAACCAGTCTATGCTGCCGTTCACATTTACTATAGTTGAACTCAATTTCATTGTTAATAGTTCCTATTACAATTGAACCCAATTTCCCCTGTGATTAAACAAACAAACCCAATTTTAAATGCAGTTTACAATTCTAACTGCAATAAAGCTGAATTTTCAATGCGATTAACATTTAAACATAGTTTTTTGTGCAGTTAAAAACTGTCTCTCAGGTTAAATGAAATTCTCTATGTCCAACAAGTTCTCACTATAGTTATCAGTTCTCTCTATAGTTAATTAATTAAGATTCTTTACTTTTAAGAGTTACCACAATTAATTATTAGGTGTATGTACATGTAGTCCAGTAAAGTTGGAAACCAAAAAAAAAAAACTTGCATCATGAACCATGATGAAATTCTTAAACCATCAAGGGAAATAAGAGCATTCAAAGAAAGTACATAATTACCATTTGGACACAAGCTCTGATTAGTCACTAACACTATTTTAAAAAAAAGGTTTTGAGTCCACATCAAAGAAAAGTCACACTTGGAGGTCTGGATTGTCCAAAGGACACGATTTCTTCGAATCCCTGGATTCATATGTAGAAATGTGGTCCCTTTTACTAGTCCATTTGAAAAAAAAATTTCCATCTTGATTTTTAAAGAATATATAATCACATGGAGATTATTAATCTCGAAAAAAAAAAAAAAATACTACTGTTTTAGAATAAAATATTTGAGCCATTGATTTTTTTTTTTTGAGAAACAATCATTTACATCCATTTTGAATGGGTGGTTTATGCCTCCGGGGACACAAATTAGAAATGACGCATGAACTACTGTTCCTTGTCCAAATCCATTGTCAATTCATAAAGGTTGCTTGATTGATGTTTCCAGTCTTTTCCGGATCCTTTTTCTTTGTACTAAGAAAATAAATTCACTCTTAAGATTGAATCCTGTTCGTCTATTCAAAGTAGTAGATGCGTTGTAATAAGAGCAAACAATAATGTATTTGTATCTGGTGCTCTTTGAAGGGAAAAAGGAACAGCTAAATTGATCCCCATTGTAATCAATATTAAAGAAAAAGGAAAAGTAGATGCCTTTAGAAACAATTAGAGACTCATTCTTTCACATTTTTATGTGAATGATTCTCAAGCAAATTGAGCTTTTAGAAAGCATGGACCAAAAATACTATATAACACAAATGACTTATGAGGACCTCTTATATTGCAATTGGACTACACTCTTATTTTTGGAAAGAGTTAGATAAGTGTGAGGCTCTAAACAATCAAATTAAGACGCACCTCAAAACTTCATTAAAAACAGTTGTTTCGATGTTGAAAAACCCTCAATTAGATCATCGTAACCTCAAGATATATGGACATGAGAAAAAAAAAGTTTTCAAGTATTGAAAATAGTGCAACTTGTAATATATTATCTCGACCATCAACTTTCAAGATATTCAAGTATTCATAAATATGCTTGATCTACACTATTTTCTGAACTTTTATTATTAGAGATAAAAATAAATTTTTAGACCTTCATAAATATTTCTAATATTAAAAACAACATATTTCAATGCTATTTAAAGGTGCCCCCATTTTGATTGTTTAGAGCCTCGGCCTTATACAAACCACACCCCTTATTTTTTATGCGTATTTCCATGAATGTTCCATTGCAAATGGAAGAAATATGGATAGGAGCATTTTAAGAGAATCGCCCTTTACTTTTCCCAATTTTCGTTCTTATATCTCTAAAGATTAAGTGGCCAACACTATTGCTTTTCCAGTACGATCTTTAAGCCCCTCCGAAAGTTAAGTTTTAATTGAATATGTGAGGGAGAGAATTTACTCTTTTCTTGGATTGGACTACTTTATCCAACTACAAGGATCCTAATCATCCCACTCTATATATATATATATTTTTTATTTTTTATTTATTTTTTTATTTTATTTTTATTTTTTCAAGTGACACTCCCTATGAAATCTGTGGAGAGCATTATTCCACCGTTTTAAGTGGATTAATGCTTTTCACATTTTTGGGGCAAAAACGTGGATAGTCCTCCCTATGGTAGAAGCCAAATCCTCCCATTTTTGCTACCTAAATGGTGGACAGACGGCTAAATCATGGAGAAGCCTCTCTTAGAGAAAGCTCTCCAGGTATCCAAATCGCTCCTTGAACTGGCTCGCCTGGCTAGCCAATGGCATAAGAAATTCCACAAGGGCACTATTGTAAGTTATGGGGAAATATATGCCATTTTAACATTAATATTTACTTTACAATATTATGATTTCACCATTTTAACACCAGTGTTTGCTTTACAAGATTTTGATCTCACCATTTTAACACTAATGTTTACTTTATAAGATGATTTTCACTTTAAGTGTGTTCTTAAGAATTTTAGTTTAAAGATACGCATGCCTAATAACAAGTCAAGGCATTTAATAATTTGAGATGACTTAGATAATTCAAGTCAAATGATATAAATATTTATAATTTGTTTAGGATTAAAAATTAGAATCATTTTTTTCTATTAAACTCTTCTTTTGTATTCGTAAACGTAAACAAAGAACGGTATTTATGTCAATTGGTTCAGGCTAAAGTGCAGGAGCTAAACGACTTGAGTTGTGTGGGGTTAGGAACCTAGATATTTATTTTATTGGATATAGAACCCTCTTAAATCGAACTTAAGATGTAGCGCTCCTAAACATTAGTTGTTAACCACTCAACCCCAAGCATGATTTCTAAATATCCTATACTCAGTACAAGTAGGGGACTGCATAGCCATATAGAACATCCACCGTATAACTTATCCATGGACCATGGAGATCATTTGTTATGCTGCCTTTATTTTTAAGCTGGATGAATACCGTCGATAGGCCATTTTAGTAATTATATAGTTCTAGGCTTCCATTCTCGCCTAACGCATACAAAAAACCACTAACGATTTTATAACGGGTAGGGGCTCTTCATCCCCACTAAATTACAAAAAAAAAAAAAAGTAATTACATAGTCCCATATATAATGCCCGATATTTCTATCGATTTCTTTTAAACATGATTTTTGTGCATTTATATTAATTTAAATATGGGTGACATTTGCATAAGGTTGCAACATTAAACCATTAAAGAAAGACGCACCTCTAAACTTTGTCATAAGATGCAATTTTGGTGTAAAAAGTTTTTAGGATGGTTCAAGAATCTTTTTTTATTTCTAATTAGAAATTGTATACTTCAAATATAGCTCAAAACAAGAACTATAAATGTATAAAAATAGAGGTCCAGATAATATATTGCAAGATGTACTATTTTTGGGACTTGAAATTATTTTTTTCATGTATTCATAGATCTTGACGTCGAGATGATCAATTAGCTGGTTTTCTAACATTAAAATGGCCTTTTCCAATAGATTTTTGAAGTATTAACTGTACAATTTAAGGTGTCAACCTTACATAAAAATTTTCCTTTTAATATATATGGGAAATTATATCCAACTCCTTTTTATCCAATACTTCGAAATATATGCCACGATCTTCTTTCTTAAAACAATGGAATAGCTTTTATTTGATGTTCTCTATTATTTGTACTACATTATTAAGCCATATTTAAGAGATGAACACAAGTTGATGTAGGGTACGAGACCTTCAAATGGAGATGTTTATGGCATGCTGAAGGTCAATCTTCTTCTTTTTTTTTAAGCAACTTCTATCTTTTCTGGATAGAGATGTTTTAGGATAAAATCGATAAAATCTATGTACTTGGAGAGATTCTAGGAAAATGTATATCATGTGTGCCTGGAGAGATCTAGAAAAATGTACATTGTGTGTACTTGGAGAGATTCTATGAAAATGTATGTCATGTGTCTTGAGAGATTTTAGGAAATAAATATATCATGTATAGAATACATATTCATATTATTAAAAATATATTAAAGTGAAAATAAATCTATTGTAATGTATAGTAGGGCCATTTTTATTAAATGTGTAATTCTTAAATGAAAATATTATATTGAGTAACATATGACAAAGAAAATCCATTATATTCACAATATATTATTTGTTAAGATTTATGTGGAAATTGGAATTCCAAAAGTTGAATCCCACCAAAAAATTGCACTTATCCAACTAGAAACAAAATAGGCGAGAGCACGAGCCATAATACAAAAAATAAAGCATGAAATACACGTAATACGCGAAATAAAGCATGAAACACACACGCCAAAAGAATACAAAGATTTATATGGTTCACTCTAAGAGGACAATATCCACAAGTGGAAAACTGAAATCCACTATACCAATGAAAGTTACATCATAGATTTTGGAGTACAAAGTTACCTCTCTAACCCTCGACAAAACCCAGTCGAGCAAACCTTTTAGACCCCGACACGACACGCTGATCTCTCATCTCAATTCCATAGCTAAACATTGTCCAGAAATATTCTCATCTTTATTCCACAGCTAAACCCCTGTACAGGAAGAGACCCTTGAGAGCAAGGGAGACTTTCTCTTACTAAAAGAAGAAACCACCCAAAATCTTCATGGGAACCGCTTCTCTACAGAAAACCAACATCTCAATCTACAAGAGGCACATCCATAGTGTTTCTCTCCGTTCTCTATAAGAAACCAACATCTCAATCTACAAGAGGCACATCCATGGTATTTCTCTCCGTTCTCTACAAGAAACCAGCCTCTCAATCTACAAGAGACACATCCATGGTGTGTTTCTCCGTAGGAAGCCCTTTTCTCTCTGAAAGGGAGATGCATTGCCGCTCATGTTCAAGAGTCCCCCCTACCTCTGTCTAAGGGAAGCCACATTTCCCGTATGGTAACCCAAATAAGGCACACATGATCTTTGCTCTTTCATCCAATATATATAAGGTTAGGAGCGTACTAAATAGAAAAGTTCCTATAGGTGTTATATATATCTCAAAAACCAAGAGATATATTCTAAGAGTCATACTCTTTTTGGATTTCTATTTACTTTGAGAAATTTATCAATATCAATCTCAATCCTACGTAATAAGAAATTTCCTAATATGGGTAATTTTGTTAATCACTATATCCAACATTATTTATGATAAATATTTATTTAAGCAAATATTCATTGATTATTGTTTCATAATAAATATTTTAACAAAAAAATTTATATAAGGTTGCCACCTTATATTATAGAAGTGGGTGCACCTCAAAAATCCAGTGGAAAAGAATGCTCCAAAGTTCGAAGAAATTTTAATTGATCATCTTGACTTCGAGATCTATGATATTAAAAATAATAATAATAATAATTTCAAATTCTAAAAAGGGTTTATCTTGTAACAAGTCATATGGATACCTTGTTTTCAAGATTTTGGAGTGTGTATATGTTTGCTCAATCTGCAACCTTTCTGAAATTTTCGATTTTATAATTAGGGTTGAACATAAATTTTAAAGCCATATAAGGTTTCCAATGCAAAAACTACTTCTTCGGGCAAAATTTAAAGGTGCGCCATACTTGTATGGTATGATGTGGGCACCTTATACGAACATCACCCAATTTTAAAGATAAGGTTTCTACGAGTCCAAGAACTCACATGTAGATATGCTGCCTTTTTTCTTGATCTATTTGTAGGACAGAATTTGGACCTAATTTTTTAGATATATATAGTCTCTAACATGGAGATCATTAATATGTAAGAAAGCAAAACACTTTAAAAGCTAAAAAGAAAATTTCTCAGATATATTTTTTAACTGTTAGATTTTATTCTTTTAGGAGGAATCAAAACTTCATAGCCATTTCACAGATGGATGTTTGATACCTTGGGGGACGCAAATGTGGAAATATGTCCTACAATTATAATCTAAAAATTATAATTATATTAATTTGATATAAGTAATATAGCAACATAAACATTGCATAATCGTTGAAACTATCATTATAAAACAATGATGATTCTGTATAATTATGTATATATACTAACGTAATATTTATATATGAAAACATTACATACTAATATAATATATGTATATAAAAATATTAATATCTAAATAGACTGGACCCTACTGCAAAGAAATATTTTTGAGTATTTTATTCTAATAGTACCATTCTCTAAATCTCACTAAATAAACTTGTCATCTTATTCAAATTTAGAAGTATATTTAGTCCTATACATATTTAAATTGATGTACCATGTGGAACGCTCGTAAACCTACTAATTATAATTAAGTTTGCCTTCACATTGGAAGGAAGAACAATTTCTTTGTCCTCGAAAAAGAAAAAAGTGTTGAGCATATTGCTTACCTTTCAAAACCTGAGTGAACTTGGTGAGAATACACTATGAAATTTGCCAAACGTCTTGTGCAAAATATAGTCCCTTAAAAAAAATAAAAAATAAAAAATAAAAAATAAAAAAAACGACATATAAAATTTAGGACTTGAAACAAGTTCTTAACATATTAGATGTATTTTTACTTTAAATGAATCATTTTGTAGCTTAAAAATAGTGCAAATTTGATTATTGGCAAATAATCAAAAGAGATAGTGATGAACAGCCCGAAAATAAAGTTTAAAATAATCTATTTTTAAGGTTCATAGTCCGTTTTTCCTTTTAAATTCATGATCATGGTTGTTAGAAACTGTATTTTTGTATATTTGGAGCTTAGATCCCATGGAAGATTATTTCAGAATACTTTAGGGAAAGGTTTCTATACTTCCCCTATAGCATAGAAGATCTATGCTTCTTCTACATTCTAGCCGTTCAATTTTGATCAAGAGAGCCACTCACCGTTTGATCATGGATCCGACGTCTCAAAGTATTTTATTTTTAGTTTTTTTTATATAAATTTTATGAATATAAAATTTCATATGTGTCATCTTATCATTGGGGCACACCTATAAAAAATATTAAAAATAATTTTTCAATAAAATATAATAATCAAAATATCCCTTTAATCTTTAAGGGGTATTTTAGTCATTTTTTTATTGAAAATATTTTTTTTATATTTTTCACTAGTGCGAGTTTAATAGAGGATTGGACATACAAAATTTGGTATCAAAATAGTTTATAGAAAATAAAAATAAAAAAAAATAGTGTAGAGACGTGACATTATACTTGGGGCAATCTTAGCCCTCCATTTAGAATAGATTGTTGGATAAGGAAAAGTATATAAGTTTTATATTGTAGGAAAAGTATAAAATGCTTGCCGATATAGATATACATACTCTAATAATGGTTGAGATTATCGAACTCTAAAATTTTAGGCCCCATCTCGAGCATGGACTTTTGAATGGGACCGCAATTATCAAGTTTGTTGGCTATGCAACAAAACCTCATCCCTTAATTAACTATAAACCTAAATAAGGCTTGGTGTTCCGATTCATGAGAAATTACATTTGAAAGTTTCAAATAAACCAATGTTTGATTTAGTTTGGAGATTCAAACAACTTTGAAATCGGCTTGAATCTATTAAGTATTGAAGTGGACGATAAGGGTTTCAAAAAATAAGTGGATCTTATGTTATTAGGTTTGTTGGTCCTAATTGTTGGGTTTATGTGACCTTTAAAGACTTTATGAGAGCTTGTATGAGCATTTTATATAGTGGAACATTAACTCAGTGGGAGTGTGGTCCTTTTGTAGACCATACTAGGTAAATGTTATACTCGGACTAGGCTCGACGAGCTAGGCCAAGCGAGGTTTGAAAAACCTAAGATACCTGGGCATAAGGATCTATCGAGAAGGGTTGGGTTATCTCTTGATGAGGTCGGAGTACGCTTAGATGAAGGCCAAGGGACTGTGTGGCCTGTGTGGCCCTTGTGTGTGATGTATAGCATTTAGAGACAGGGCTAAAACATCATCGTTATATCATCACAATACATACATAGATAGCCATTTTGAGATTCACCAATGAAGGTGAAGTTTGTACATGTACAAGAGATTACCCCTATGCACCATAGAATCATAGTTGCATCATGGTCTGGAGGACTATGATTTTTTTCTCTAAGGGAGACCTGAAATATATAAACTGGGATTGCGTCCTCTAGCCTATTGACTGACTTTGATGGTCCAATCATGAACCCCTGCAATGGACCGTGGGTCATGGGAACTGTTGGGTCAGTTTCAGAAAGCTAGGTGGATCGTGATTCACAGTTGAAGGTGGAGTGCTCCCATGTATTGATAATTTTTTAGATTTAACAGATCCGATTCCCATCAAAATTAATTAATTTTAATTAATTTTATGTTATGTAATTTTTAGAATATTTATTTGAATTTTTGTGAATCTTTTGGTATTCTTTTTTTATCATTTGAATTTATAAATTAAGCTAAATTAATTCAATGTTTTAAATAAGATATAAGATTTAAAAATTCTTAATATGAAATAAAATATTTTCTAAAAGTATTTGGGACCTCCATAAAATATTAGGTGGGGCCACACGTGACCACCAAAAGAGTGGCACGCCCCCACTCTTGGTTGCCTTGTGTTTTTAAGTATAGCCAACTTATGCGATAAGGTTGAATATTTAAGACATTTACTAAATATTTTCATCTTTGTTGAGCTAATAATTAAAGATTGGATATAAAATATAAGTTTTTCTTATTTGATGGGAATATATTTAGGAAAGGGAGGATAAGGCTCTAGCTCATATCTTTGAATCTTGATGGTGGATCAAATAGATTGATGGCTCAAATCTCTCACCCCACAAGTCTCTTTAGATCGACGGTTGAGATTTGACCCTACGAATTGAAGTAAAATCTATGACATAGAAAATCTATAGCAAAAGGTCTCTCCTACCCAAAATTCCCCTCCCTTCCAAAAAGGAGGCATGCCCCAATTTTTATCTCTCTCTAAGTTGCACTATATTTTAGCACCACCTCTGTTCTTTGTGGGTGGCAAAGGGATGGAACTCCTTATCAGTAGATCTCTCCATCTCTCTTCATATTCATCTCTCATCTCTCTAAAATCAAGTTAAGAGGCTTGATAAAGATTAAGCCATTGAGTGGATTTTTGTCATAGTAAGGAAATCAACATACCAATTAGATCCCGAGCACCATCGAAAGAGTAAACTCCGCGTGGGGTGTATTAAGCCCGGTTGAGGTAATCTACGACAATTTTATCTTTTTAAATATTTATTTTTCTTCTCATAAAACATTAAAGTCTACTCTTTGTTTCTTGAATAAAGAATTGTATTTGAAGAGGCAGCAATTGAGAATCGATTTTATTTTTATTTTATTTATTTCAACAGTGGTTTGATTATAATTGGACATTGTAAGTGATCTTGTCGGTGTAGAGGTAAAGAATTTTTTTAAAATATATACATTGTGCTTTATCATAAAGTCCTTTCATTAATTATGGCTTATCTTTAGGTTTTCAATGAATAAATCAAGCTATCAACATGCTAATTGGATTTGAACTAATTTCTTTTCAATATACATTTACAAGTGGGGTAAATAAATAAGGGTGTGGTATCTATAAGGTTGCAACCTAAATATCCAATTAAGGCGCACCTCCAAATTTATCATAATATGTAATGTTGATGTAAAAAAGTATTAGGATTATCTTAAAATCTATTTTCATATCTAATTATAAAATTTTAAACTCCAAAAACAGTTAAAATCAAGTAGATCTATAAACATATGAAAATCTTGAAAATAGACGGTCTAGATAATGTATTGCAAGAGGCACTATTTTTGAGCTCAAAATCTTTTCTTTTTTCGTTTTTCTTTTTTTTTTCATATTTATATATCTCAATATCGAGATGATTGGTATGTCTCTCCCTCTCTCTCTCCTATTAATGTCGTCCAAAATGCATCGAATACTCACAATATCAAAGGCACATCACCTGACCAATAACTCATAAATCCTTGAAGAATTCTGTAGTGAAGAACCAACTGATGAAGTTTTGACAATTTAAAGATGTAGAGGCATAAATTGATCAAGGAATCATGTTCTTTCAATGAAATATTGATAAAAAAAAATCAAAATCAAAATATGAAGAAATTAAAATCTTAGAAGTAATTCAACATGCAAAGTTTTGAATTGTGAAGGAAGAATCACCTAACCAAGGTGAGCTCTTCGAAATTTACATTTGAATATTTAAACTTTTGATCAGTGGTGATTAGATAAGATTAAGCCAACACACCTTTTCTTCTTTGGTGAGATTCTAACAAAGAAGCACTATCAGATTGAAGGATCAAAAGTCATAAATATTAGATTTGTTGGCCCCAATAATCATCAAATAGGTTGATATTCACTCAAGTCTACAAGTTGTAATTTATTGTAATTAAGCTCAAAAGATGTGGAATAGAGTTGAATGAGGCTTTTAAGTTATCTCCATCATGCAAAAAGTTCCAAAGAAAATAAAACATGAGAAGATTAATGTTGATTTTGTCAACTGTAATGTCATTTTCATATAGAAAAAGAAAATTGACTTCAGGAAGAGAAAGATGATGCCATAGAATTCAATTGTTCACAGATTTCTAGTCTAAAATTAAACTTGTTTAAAACGTTGTTGAGAATAAGGACAAGAGTCAAAATAAAAAGTATTCTACAATCCAAAAAGAAGGTAACCAAATATGACAATCTAATACCAACAAAAAGAAAGAAAAATTCTACACCTATAAGATGGTCATTAGCATATACAATGCCAAATATGACTAGGGAAGAAGAAAAGCAATTGGCTACAGCCACCGAGTCGGTTAATGGATAGATCCATTTGCTAATGTCTCTAACAATCGTGACCTCTTCAAGACCGTTGGGGAAGAGAAGTCAATACAACTAGACAACTAGAAACCTAGGCATTAGTTAGATACGTGATGAGTTTGGTGGTCCTTATGATAAATTTATTTTGTTTAAAAATGTCGTTTCAGTGTCAAAAATCTTATGATAGTTTGAAAATCTATTTTCATCCCTCATTATAAAATTTAAAGTTTCAATAATGGTATAGATTGAGCATATAAATAAACATTTAGAAATCTTAAAAATTGACGGTCCAAATAATTTGTTAGAAGATACACTATTTTTTGAGCTTGAATTTTGTTTTCCCTTCAAATCCATATATGTTGAGGTCAGATGATCAATTGGAGAGTTCTCCAACACTAGAAAACTCTCTTCTGTGGAGGTTTTGAGTTGCATCCTACTTCAACCGTGTAAGGTTCCATAATTAAAACCACGACAATGTAGTGAAGCCCTTAAACCCTAAAGCTAATTAATAAATGGAACTGGAAGTTTGTCTACCGTAAAACTTCAGCTCATTGTTAGGATGGTTTGAGTCCCAGGGTAAGATGTACTCGATCACGGATTGCAATTCACCAATTCTTCGCCTAAATTTAGTTCTAAAACAATTGCACCACTGAGTTGTAAAAATTTAGTAAATCGCCAAACCCAAATTTCTATGAAATATGAACTATGGTCACCGGTGACAGTGAGTCATGTGACCGCAGGTGCAGTCAAATTATGTGTCAATGCATTCAAACTATTGGTATAATAAAAGCGATTGTCTACAAAGAGACCATTTATTTTCTGTAGGCCACAATCATTACCACTCGTTAGGTATCAATTTAGATGGCTTGAAATGAATTACGAAATCCGAAAAAAAAAAATTTTTTTTTAACTTTATCTGTTTAAGAATAATTGTGACCTCCATGTACAAAAGATAAATTCCCTTTGCAGATAATCCCACAACATAAAATAATTAGTGAAAAACTCAATCTTGTCACAATTTGAGCAACATGATTGAAATGCAAGCACTCACACATTCCATCAAAATATACCTAAAACTCAACTGTACTAATTGGCAAACTTTGCAGGGTCTCTTGACTGAAGTACAGCCTCAAGATTTTGCTCCTTTCATTCAAACAAACAAAGATCGACACCCCAAAGTTGAGTCCAAATTCAGATTTCAGCTGAACTTTTAGATAGTAGTGTTGCCCAAGTCCAAGACACCAAGCCAACAGCTTCTACATATAAAAACCCAGAGGAGTATCATAATATATATTTCATTTATCAACCATAAACCACAATAAAATTGTCTTCACAACAACCATAAACGCTGCCTGAGCACATAAATAACAAAAAGAAAACCACTAGATCTTTCTACTCCTCAGTGATCCAAAGTTGGATTTGAACCACCATCTCCTCTCTTTGGTACTCTTTGTCAACTTTCTTCATAAATATTCCTCTCTACTTCCTGAGAGCACTAACCAGTGTTCTGAAGTCCGGCAGCAATACCCTTCATGGTCAATATGAGGGTATCCTCAAGGCCTGGAGCATACTCACTAGTGGGGTTGAGCTTAACAAGCTCAGCAGCAGGCTTGCTCGAGTCCACGATTTCCTTAGAGAGATGTGGCCTCACCTTCACACTGTAGCTAGGGTCTCGGATCCGTCTCAGAGTATAAGCTTGGCATACATTGAGAGTCGTGATATACGAATCTCGAAGCCTCAGCCTTTGCTTCAAGTAGGGGTCCCCTTCAAGGAGATCCTTATGGGCTGCAACCTATGAGCACAAAACCAATACAAATTTTAGCAATAGCTATAAATAAAATAAACGTTCCGATAAATTCACCAACAAAAGGAAAGATAATTTCAATTGGTTTTTTAAGTACATTTTTATATAGTTTAAAACAACGTTATTTATACATTAAAACCTCATAAAATACAAGAAAAACATTTAGAAAAGACTACGGCCATAGGATTCCTGAGAGAATTATGAATATTTGCAAAAGCTTACATCGGTGAGCTGGAAGATACCTAAAAACAGGGTTAACAACTAAACTTGGGAGTTCCTTTTGAAGCACAGCTCATTAAAGGTTACAATGTTTTGGTTAATTTGTGGGAAGTATGAAAATTGTATTAAAACTTCTGGAGTTCCCCATATTGTGGATTTCTTGTGACGTCTTAAATAGCAAAATGCATTCATCTTTGAAAAGACATTTTCAACCTAAGAATAGCAAACGATCAAGTTACTACTAACATTTCAAGGAAACCATAATAACTTGAGTCTATAAGAATTGATTATTGAGAAAAACTAATCATTACCTGCAGGAGCAAGCTCTTAGTTTCTTCATAGTGCACTCTCAATTTCTCACCAAAGGACCAGAGATCTTCTGATACCAGCATCTTATCATACAAAGCAGCAATTCCTGGGTCTCCCTTGGCGAAAACCATCTCCACCAAGTCAATGGTGACCCTGAAAAATGGCCACTCATTGTACATCTCTTGCAGCATGTGCAGGTTTCGGATGTCCTTCTGCAAGACATGTTTAAACGCTGCCCCAAATCCAAGCCACACGGGAAGGTGGAACCTCGTTTGCGTCCAAGCAAATATCCAGGGGATAGCACGCAGAGATTCGATTCCTCCACTTGGTTTTCTTTTTGAAGGACGGCTCCCAATATTCATTCGTCCATACTCCAATTCCGGAGTAGCCTGAAGAGTTAAGAAGTAAAAGTGAATGATAAATAATGGCAATACTCCAAATTTTTACCAAATGAAAAAGATATAATGGAAATTTTGTCCAAAAAAAATATATCTTCAATTATACAAGAATGGGTTACATGCATGTGATACTCTCTGAGTGAACAGGGAAGAGCAAGGATAACTATCAACAATATTGGTTTTTCAAAGTAATTATGAGTACGAAACATTCAAAAATTAGGAGTACCAAACATCAAGGCGGGTTATTCAGTGCACAGAAAACACAAAAGCTGTTGTTATTTTTTTAACCTATTCTGATGAATATCCAAAGACAGTGTACTATATCTCTCGTGGCTGGTTGGCTAGAAAAACAACACTACATTGAGAACTAAGGTTTTTCCCTGGGAGAAACAAGAAAGGACATGGGCAAAAGAAAATGAGACGTTCACTAAAACAAACTACCACTAATTTCTTCATAGACAGATATTTTCTCAAATTGTAAATATGCTTCAATTTACAAACAATCAAGAAAAATATGGTTCAATGCTAGAACTTCTATAGATCGTTTGGTCATCTAACCAAAAAGTTTTTTTTCTTTTGTTTTTTTTTTTTTTGCCATTTCTAAATCTCTATATTTGGCCACCTACAAAAAGCTTTTACATGCACAACATTGAATGTTTGGGTTACTCTCTGAAGGTAACCTGAATTTAAACCTATAGTGATTCATTTACAATACTTCAACCATCCAAATAGAAACTAAATCACTGAAAATTAGGAAAATATAATATAATACAATGGACTATGACGTACTAATAATTCATTCTGGTCATCGCCATCCGATGAAATGATGGATACTGATGGAGAGGTAGTGGGACTCACCAGAATGGTACACAAACCCAATCATGGGTTTCACTCCCCTTCCATTACTGTTCATCATTTTAATAAGAAGTTGATGACCACATGGACCAACAGTTTTCCGTAGTCCACTGAATAATAGTACACTTTCCCTAGAATCTAAAACTATTTAAAATATAGCCTTCAGATGATCAGTGATGGGGGCAACTTACAAGTCGGAAATATTCGACAAACCGAGGCTCCTTAAAAACAATGGACCGATACTCTTCTGTGGCCACAACAGCCATCTCGTCCATCAAGGCTCGCCACTCTGGCTTCGGTGAGATTGGAGGGCGCATACCATGCTCAAGCGTGGCCGCGGTGAACCTCTGCAAGGTCCTAAAGCATAGATGC
Organism: Amborella trichopoda; assembly: GCF_054954075.1. NCBI lineage: Eukaryota > Viridiplantae > Streptophyta > Magnoliopsida > Amborellales > Amborellaceae > Amborella > Amborella trichopoda. Next base: position 43,397,870 of record NC_142336.1, read on the forward strand.
TCCTCACCGAATGACTGCTCTATAACCTCTCCTTGCACCGTCACCCTTAGTGACCCATGAATTGTATCAGGTGGCTGAGACAATATAGCAAGATGAGTTGGGCCACCACCCCTTCCCACTGTGCCCCCTCGCCCATGAAACATAGTAAGCTTCACTCCATATTGCTTTGCTACATTTATAAGCTCAACCTGAGCCTTATAAAGCGCCCACGCAGCAGAGAGACGACCAGCATCCTTGCCTGAATCTGAATACCCAATCATAACCTCTTGCTTCCCATTTATTCGGTTAAGATACCAATCAATTGAGAAGAGCCTTGCAAGTGCAGCAGGGGCAGCCTCTAGATCATCTAGCTTCTCGAAAAGAGGCACAACTCTCAAAGGATTCTTTACTCGACACTCTCGTTGCAAGAGCTCAACTGCAAGCACATCTGATGGTGAAGTAGCCATTGAGATGATGTAGGCCCCAAAACTATCAGATGGGAGCTCAGATATGACATGGAATGTGTCCAAGACGTCGGTGATCTCCTCGGTCTTGGGGAGATCAGGACCGAATAGTGGGCGTTTTCCCCTCAGCTCCAACAAAAGCCACTCTTGGCGCTGTTCCTCGGACCATTCTCGGTATGACCCAATGCCGAGGTGCTGAGTGATCGCATCCATGACATCGGTGTGGCGATCCGACTCTTGCCTTATGTCGAGTCTCACAAGGGAGAGGCCAAACGTGGATACCTGGCGCATGAAGTCGAGGAGGCTTCCATCTGCAATGGGTCGGTCACCCACTGAACATAAAGATCGGTAACAGAGCTCAAGGGGTTCTAGGAACTGTGGATAAAACATCCATTAGTAATTTTCTTAACATTTAGCACATGAACAACACTAGGATTAAGGCATAGTTGATGTAAGCTATTCATTTGACAAGTAGCCTCCGATTCTTATTTATATTATGCAGAAATCATGAAGTGCACTTAATGGAAAAATCAAATAATAAGTAGTGGTTGTATTGGTTTGCACGTTGCAGAAAGACAAGGAGGATTTTTTATGGAATTCTAGTCTCTGCTATGAACTGCCTAGTGAAAAATTAAATAGACAAATAGATATGCAAGACAGAGAGTGACCTGTTCCAGGTTGGTATATGTTGCTTCCTCAGGAATATCGGATGTTCCACTTGCTAACAAGTGGCGTGAACGCTCACGAGTGTTATAGAGTTTGTCCCTTACATCTCCGAGTATAACACGGTAGGGCTCGTTAGGAGGAATTTGTTTCCAGAACTCTGCACTCAAAACATTTGCCAAATTGCATATCAGAGAAAACATTACCAGATGGCAAGTGACAGCTTAATTAGAACAAAAAGCCTCATAACATTCAAGGAACATTATACAAGCTTAGACAGACTACCAATGCCCACCCTCCCTCCCTCAAAGATGTGAGTTGGAATTGGAACCCCAGTGGCCTAAGAAAGGCAGGGATCTACTCCACAAGGCCACTTATTAGGTACTGGGTTAATGCCCATGCCCAAGAACACTATAGACCTTTACTATAATGGATGAATTCTCATGACTTACCGATATAATGCTTCGCATCTTTCCTCGAAGAACTATGCAGCTCATGAGCACGAACACGAAGCTCATCAGTGGAACGCCACATGGACAACTACAAGAGAGTAAGCATACATCATGTAACCATATGATCTCATCCAGCCATTTAAAATGTCCATTTTATCACTATCTTGTTATATACTATCAGATGCAGCAAAAATTTCAACATAATATTGAAGCAAAGAGACAGAAAACTTATGACGCTCTCAATACCTCGAACATAAGATCCTCAATTTGAGAAAAGTACAGATTAGCAGCCATCATTCGTGCCAGCAAGCACACATCCCTTGTAACCTCAGGAGTTACTCTGGGGTTTCCTGAAACGGAAAATACCTAAATGTCACAAAAATACCATGACAAAAATTGCCAGCTATTGTATCAAAGAAGCCTCAGTAGTGATCTGTTTATAACTCAGGAGGTGAACTTCTGAGCTCGTAGGAGATGGATTTTCAAGAACATAACGAAGCATGCCTTGAAATGAATAAAAACAACCACTCAAGGAAATTTCTATACCATAAATATATAATTTGCAGAAAATTGGAACAAAAAAATCCCCTTAAACTTAATTAAAGTCAAAGGACTTCAAGGAAAGATACATGATTCCTTCTCTTTGCATCATTTTCAAATAACTGGTCACTAAATAGTCAAATATGTTACATAAATATGTAAAGAGAGGACCAATTCATCAAGTATGCTGCCAAATAGTATATTACCATCACGGTCACCTCCCATCCAAGATGAAAATTGAATGAGAGGGGCATTATATGGCACGCGTTCATTAATCCCTATATTCTTCAAAGCAGTGTCAACCCGACGCAAAAACTTGGGGACACCTTTCCATATTGTTTCATGGAAATAACTCATCCCAGCACGCATTTCGTCTTGTGGAGTTGGAGGAGTTCGGCGGATTTCATCAGTTCGAAATGCAGCTTGAATCTAAAAACATGGAAAGAAATTTCACTCGAAGAATTCATCAAAAACCTTACAGACAATGTCATAGATGGGAACAGTAACATACAATATAAAAGAAGGAAATCCTCGGGGCCAATAGATGCAGGTTTTACCAATAAACATGCCAGCATGACAACATGGGGATTAGATATTATTTATTTATCTATTTATTTATTTGTTATTACTTCCCATATTATAGATCGGATCTAACAAGTCAGACAGGTTTGGACTGGAGCAAACTGGACTGGACTGGACGAAACTGGACTCCATTGTGGTTTGCCAACTGACCCAGTCCCAAAATACCATTGGTTCAAGCAACACCTACTACAGAGTTGAAATTTAACAACTAAAAGACCAGTAAGAAATCTAAATTGGAGATTCCATAAGGTATAATTAATCCTTGAGAAACTAACTGTAAGACAATTTGCATGACAAAAAGCTAGCACGACCAGATCCTTCTTTGTACACAGTAGCTGCAGAATCTAAGCACTGCAACTATGTAATGGATAGCAAAAACCACACGGAAAGACCTTAAACTTGATATAAAAATCACTGAAACTCGGTCAAATATCAGCTGCATGAGTAATATGATAGTTTGTGTATCTCGACCGTGAAGCTAAACATACCTCTCTCTGTAGAGCTTCATCAAGCTCCTGCTTCTCATCAGGAGTGATGTCCTTGGCATACAACTGGGTCAAACAATTCCGTATCCTGCAGATTAGTAAAGTCAGTCACTTCATTAGTTCATTTAACAATATGAATTAAAACAGGTTAGAAAGAATGGCAGAACACAACCAGAATATCATTTCTATCTAACCATTTTTTGAGATTATAATTCCAATACATGGAGCAAAGCATTTCCAACAGATTATAACCAGGACAGGTTGTAAACACAACCTGGCACACCAAACATAAAGAAAGAATACAAGACACAAACTATGAAGTGTGGATATCAGAAATCTTCATAAATATCAATTAAAACTTACAAGTAAAAGATTATAACATTTGACCCTCACTTTCCGATGGGTTCAATGCGATAAGAACTATTAATTATTTCAAAACCATATGAGAAAGGTCATATAAATTGTAGAGAAACATTACAATAAAAGTGAACAGAAAGCAAGAAAGAAAATCCGTTTGTTCAGCTCTTTCAATATAAAAAAGGATGACAAAGGTAGTTGACTTCCATAGCAAACTTACAGATAGGGTTCCAATAAGAAAAGACAGTATGAAACAAACCTCGCATGCTTCTGAAGCAGTGACCTTCGGATCGACTGAGTGGGGTGGGCTGTGAAGACCAGATCAACAGTCTGGTTCTTCAGCGCATCAAAAACTTCTTCAGGGGACTTCTTCAGCTGAACCACCAACCTCTTCAGAGTCTCCTCAATGTCAGATTCGGTTGTTGCAGAGTTCTCATCAGCAAAGTCTCCCTTCTTAAGCTTGATCCTCCTCCTATAAGCAATCTGAACCTCTTCGGCCAAGTTGGCCAAGTTAAGCATGTGTGAGAAGGAGCTAGCAACAACAATGGAATCCCCAGGATCCAAACTAGTCAACACACTCCCCAGCTCTTCCAACTTTCGAGGGTCATGCTTCCCCTCATACTCAGCAGAATGCTCATAGCACTCTTGAACCTAGAGAAACAAAAAAAACAAAAACATAAAAGATTAACTAACTCAACTGATCCATAATGGATAAATCGCATAGTTTCACATCCCAACTGATGAGGTTACCACCAAATAAAACACTCGACGTACAGTCTCTTTCATCGATTCGAAAATTATCTTTCCATAAAGAACATAGCTTCAATGTCTCAACCTACGGACCACTAACATAAGAGAAAAGAGACAACTGAGGGCAATTGCTGCCCAAAAATCAGAACAAGGCCAGTTCCATCAATAAAGAAGAATTATTCATTGCGGAAAGATGCCATATATATGCATTAATCAGCAAAGCATATGGGTTTCAGCCTCACTGAAAATAACAATTCAATCAGAATAATATGAAGAAGAAAACATGGGTTTCAAGAGCATACCGTCTCCCTTAGATCTTCTCCATGTAGATCCTGAAGGACGTCGAGAAATCGATCCAAGAGGAGAGCATCATATTCAACTAATTTGTCATCCTCAGAGACCTTTGCAGGTACAAGGAGCCTCAACTGCGCATCAATTGATGCAAGCTTTACTAACGAGTTCTTCGACATCTCCCTTCCAATCAACAAGGTGCAGACGCAAATTTGGATGCAATATATCCACACTCCCCCAAAGATTGACTATATATATATAAATAAAACCCTGCAAAAAATAAAAACAGAGTTTTTTTAAAAGAAAAAACAAACGAAAATAACAAAGAAAAGCTAACACACTAAAGGTTAGGTATCACGGACAGAGCTAAACATCCCCAATCATTACCACCCACCGATAAAGAAGCCACCGGTAAACACCCAAATATAGAGAATGGTAACCACAAGAAGGTCTATATATAATTAAAAATGCAATTTTAAAATAAATTAATTAATTAATTAAAAAAACCAGACCCACAAATTAAAAAAAAAAAAAAAGCCAGAGGAAAAATTAAAGAGGATCCATAACATGAACGCCATGTGAAATTTAATATGATATAAAGAAAAGAGAAAGAGACTAGAAATTTAAGTTGTGATACAGTCGATTCATAAGGAATCCGAGAATTATCAGAACTTTAGTACTGTCACGAGTGTAGTGGATGCCTAAAGAGATTGAAAAACCATTTGAAGATCACATTAACGGGGTTTTTTACCTGATGAAAAAGCTTTATAAAATACCACAATGCCGTTTCTCTTTATGATTCTTCACGCTGCAACCCAAGAGCTTTGAGCAGAGGGCAGACGTTAAATAGAGACTGTAAAGTCAGCAGCTATAGAGAATATCCCAAAACTTATACCATGTCCCTGTTGGCTTCTCGTAATTTTCCACCGCCCAAATTTTATAAGTTTAGTAAGGTAAATGTAATATAAATAAATAAATAAATAAATAAAACAAAAAAAATTTTATATAACGTTACAACTTTAAAATGTAGAATTATCGATGGGTTAAAAAATCCATAAGTTGTTTTAATATTGAAAAGTTGATCATCTCGACATTGAGATGTAGAAATAAAACTAAAAATAAAAAAAAATAAAAAGATTTTGAATCTTAAAAATAGTGCATCTTGCAACACATTATCTAAACGGTTCATTTTCAAGGTTTCAAAATATTTATATATCTACATGATTTTAACTATTTTTGAGATTTAAAATTTTATAATTAAATATAAAAATAGATTTTCAGATAATCTTAATAATTTTTTATATCAAAATTTTAGACGTGCACTTTAATTGGATTGTTTAAAATTACTACCTTATAAAACCCACATCCAAGAAACAATAATCCAATTCCTTAATATTATGCAAGTATGCAAGAGAGAACTTTACATGCTCCATCACCGACATATAAAATACATAGAACACATGTGAGCCCTGCTTTGAGCCATCTAATCTAAATAGATTATCAGGATAGCTTCAATGACAATATAATGTTTGCCCCCTTTGCATAGATGAATTTTGTATGAAATTTGGGTATGCCGTCACCTTATTGTGATATACCAAAAAAATATAATTAAAAATGACAAAAAATAATATTGTAAATTAATTTAAGGAAATTTGTTTCATGCATGTTGGACCGCATTTCTTTATATGCAGTCCAAATAGTATAAAACATCCATTTTAAAGATGGATGAAAGTAGGCGTTCCATCTAAAAACATTGGAAACTATCGGTTCAAATGTTTTTTTTATTAGAATTATTATTTTTAGTTCTTAAAATTTATTTATTTATTCATATTCATAATATCCATGCTAGAGATTACATGTCCTTAATAATCAAGTCTTAAAAACCATCTCAAAAATAAGTTTATTTTGAGGCCCGCATTACTACATATGCGGGCTTGGCTACATAAAAACCAAGTACTTATATTTGGGAATCAAAACAAGTTATTCTAATGAAATTTTTTAGTTGCACCCTAATTCGATTGTTTAGAGCCTCGCATTTTTATAAAAAAAAAATTATAAATTTATAGCTTATTACGATGAAAGTAAAAAAAAAAAATCTTTTTTTTTCTCTCATTTTTGTGATCTAATAAAAGGGTACATGATAAAATCAAATTTTCCTTCTGCTCAAACCACCCAAGCTCTCCTCTCACCACACACGTAAAGGTCCATCTCTCTCTCTCTCTCTCTCTCTCTCTGCATCTGATAACTGGGATATCTAGTGCTTGAACCTTCCATGCAATTTTGTGTCTAAAGTTCTGTACTTTTGATCTCCATTAATGGGAGGCCTGAGCTCTTTTTTTTTTTTTTTAGACAAACTTAAGAAATTAACCCTACTCAAGAACCTCTAAATAAACTTAAGAATTTTTCATTGGAAAATTGTTTCAGGCGGGCTGGACTGCATTCCTACTTATGTGGTCCAGAAATATAAAACATCCATCTTAAAGATGGATGCAAATATGTAGTCCATCTAAAAAAATTGAAATTAACTCTCTAAATGTTTTTTTAATAGAACTATTATTTCTAATTTAAAAATTTATTTATCTATTCATATTCATGATCTCCATGTTAGAGGTCACATATCCTTCAAAATTACGTCCAAAAATCCACCTCAAGAATAGAATTATTAAGCGGCCCGTATTTCCACATCCTGCATGCTAACCGCATCCTTTTTCATTTATTTTACTCAACAATTCTATTAAAAAATAAATAAATAAATGAGAACCACCTTTCAGGGAAGAAATTGAAAATAAACATAGTCTCAAATTCCAACAATTTTTCCCCAAAAAAGAATTAATAGAAACAACACATACCATAACAATTTCTATATTAAATGGTTTTTCACCATTAAAGAACAGAAACTTCAAGTCAGAGAGGTTGTTTTCAAAGATTCAACTTATCAAACTAAACCCTTAATTATCAAGTCGCTTCACAATGCCATCACCTCAATAATAACAATTTATAAAAGGATCAAGCACTGTTTTGTCTCCCATGAAGGTATTCAACCAATAGAGTTAGATGAGACGTACCTTTCTCTCTCTCTATCTCTCTCTCTCTCTCTCTCTTGATTTCCGTTGGAAATTGACGGTTTTTTAAAAGGCAGCCTCGATTTCGCTGCGCGTGCAGGATTTTTCAAACCCTGAGGGCTTATTATATAGGTGGTTCTGCAATTATTGGATCTTATCGTATTAGCTTATCGGAAACGCTGGAAACGTGGGACGGCATATCTAATGCTTTTTTGGTTTCGATCCAGAAAATGATGATAAGCTCCTTGACGTCTCAAATTGGGAACGTTATTTTTATTATTTAAGTAATAAAATTAGAGGAGAAACCGAGAAACGAAAGAAGAGTCAGTATTTGTGAGACAAACTATTATCCTCATTATTTGGATAAATGACTATGTGATCCTTGATATCTAACAGAGACCGGTTCTGACATGTGTCGCGATGGGTTTGGCCAGCCATGGATCCTAGTCCCTATACAGCGCCAGCCCGACTCTAGATTTACGCGGGCCGAAGACACCATAGCGTAGGACCCAACCATAGCTTTGTAGGGCTGGGCAATGCGAGGTTCAACCAGATACAACAAAAAGTAAACAAAATAAGAAATTAAGAAGAAAAAACTGAACCAAGTTGGTCGGGTTGTGAACCTACCGAGGCATGGCCAGCCCGATCCTTGGGCTTTGGTGGCCTAACCTTGACCTACCAGTCCATTAACCATGAAAAATGAGTAAGGGCCCACTAAATTACCCCAAAATAGATTTAATTAAACTAACTCAAGATCGTTCACTGGCCAATCCCGATCATGCCCGATTCCAGGGGTGGCCGATATGTGTATTGTCACAATGCAGAGTCTGCAAAACTATCTTTATAATATTTTTTTATATATTTCTTCTTCTTCTTTTATGTTCTTCTATGGATACGGTTTCCATGCTGTCAGCCCGCATATTATAGAAATGCGGGCTTGGGGTTATGAAGAACATGAATAGAACTCGGGGTTATGAAGAACATGAATATGAAAAATAATAATAATTTGAACACTAAAATGAAAATAATTATATTAAAAAAATATTTGGATAGTTAGTTACATTAGTTTTTTGATGGACTCCCTATTTGCATCCATCTTTCATATCGATGTTTTATACCTCTGGACCACCGTATTTGTAGAAATGTCATCCACCCATATGAGATAATTTTCCTTTTCCTATTTTTCTACTTAAAACTTTATATATTATTACAAATTTTTTATTTGCTAATTGCATGGTTTGCCACTTTCGGCAAGTAGACTCACACACCAGAGTTGGTCAGGCACAACCATAGGTAGCAAGTCACCTATTTAATAGTGACTTTTTCAAAAAATTAGCTTTTTTTGAAAAATGATTTAATTGGCAGCTTTTTCAATAGATCGGTAAAAATACGCGATCTTTTCAAGAAGAAGTTTAAAACGCGATTTCTTCAAAATTTGAAAAAATTGTTTCTATTAATATACTCTGTTTTTTTTTTTTTTGGAAAGTTCAATATCTTTTTCATGTTTTATAAAATTTCTATTTCTATTTTTATTTCTATTCTCCCAAAACTTTCTTTGGTTCTCTGCTATGGATATGTTATGTATTTTTTTGGGTGGTTATGGGTAGACCATAGTTAGCAAGTATGGGGTTAGACTATTTCTTTCTAAAAAGATGAAAATTCAATTCACCTAGCCCATACTTAACTTGATGAATAGAATATATAGCGATTTAGATATATATCACATTGAATATTTGAAATTTATATTTATAGGGAGGTCATTTTTATACAGAGTGATATATATATAGAGTGAAAGCATTACTCCTTACTACTATTAATTTTTTCTATACTGAGTGATATATATATATTTAGAGTTTCAAAATTTCTAATATTTTAAATATATCCAACTTTTTGACTCCGGTTTGAGCCTAGTCCGATATATTCGCAATCTCTATACATGGAGTATTTTTGCCAATCCATATTTTTTACACGATTTTTTTATCTGACTTTTTAAAATAAAAACAATTAGTTTCTGATTTCATGGTAAGCCAATTTATTGATAATCCTTGACTTGCTAACTATAAGCACAACAGAGTGCCAAGCCCGTAAGTTCCTCAAATCAGGGGTATAAAATTTATTTGGTGTTCATCTAATTTGATCTTAAATCTAATCTTACACCACCAACCCCCAAGAGGCACATAGACATACACATAGACACAAACATGAGAGAGAGAGATAGATGGAAATTTATCACAAAAAAAAAACAAATTTATATTTTACCTACATTTTTAATTGAATTCCAAAATACCCAGAAAAATAAATATGGTATTGAAATGAAATATTATAATATTTTATAATATTATATTATATCATATTATATTATATTATATATTATATATTATATATTTATTTTATTAATATAATTTATATTATATAGTACATATTGATTACATATTATATAATATATTGATCACTGGAAAAGTATTGTTTCAAGTGCCTAATCATTTTCTCTAAAACCCAATTATGCTTATAATATTTTTTTATTTTATTGTTTATGTTACAATATAAAAAAACAATACATGTAAATTTTAAACATTTTTTACAATTTTTATGAGATTTTTTGAGTTTTTTGGGATTTGTTTTTACCAAAATTACATTTTTCATAAAAAAAATCAGGGCACTAATCTCTCGATCTAGTCGGAATCAGTCGGACTAACCAGATCAGGGCAGGATCAACTAGAGTAAACCTTCCGAATACCGGCCGCTATAATGAATAGTAACATAGGTGAAATCTCAACCGTCAGATCATTATTGAGTGGTTCAAAATATATATCACCATATTAATTTTAATTTTTTTCTGTAAATTTAATTAAGATGAAATTTGGGTGTATATAACTAACACTATTGCACACCATATAAAAATATAAAAACTTACTTTTAATAATTTAAAATAACCAAATTACCCCTGTCATTTTTCAGTGGGTATTTCGATCATTTTATATTTTAAGAAATATTTTTTTATGTATTTTTAATTGTGCGTCCTATTTTTTAATATACACGTCAAAAATTTTATTATGATCAGATTTCTAGAAAAAAAATATTAAAATTCATATAGCGATATGCATTCTGAAACACATGATGAAGATCCGACGACTCCCATTCCACCTATATTACTATTCAGTATAGTTGCCAAACTATTGAAAAAATTGCTCTCTCTCTTTCTCTTTCTCTCTCTCATGTGCATTTCACTAAGGCGTAAACACCTACAAAATTTCAGATCACTATGATTTGTAAAAAAAATGTTAAAATTCAAACACTATCAAACATCGGTGACTGTGTGATAAACTTTGAACGGTGATAAAACCGTACGTGAAGTAGTGTAAAACTTCACCTATCGGCATTTGATAGTGTTTTCCACACACACACTCACACACACACACACACATATATATATATATATATATATATATATATATATATATATATATAAAATCTTAACAATAATATTTACCACTAAAGATTTTTTGTTATTACCACTCTACATGTTTTATATCCGCTATTACAATATTTTGTTGGTATTTATAAAAAAAAAAGATGGAATTGTCCATTTCGGTTTTCCAAGATCCGAAATTTACGCCAACTGATGGCAATTGAACATTCTCGTCTCTAAATATCCAAAAATCTAATAATTTTGAATTTTCAAATCGCTTTAAAACTCTTAGAAGTTTGGCATCCGAAAAAGTTCGTTTTAGAGTCTCTCAACATTTTTGGATTTTGAAAATTCAAAATTTGTTTGAGAAATAAAATTTTTGGATTTTGAAAATCCAAAAATTTAAACTTTTCTGAATTTTCAAAATCTGAAAATTGCAAAATCCAAAAATTACAATTTTGTATTTTCAAAATCCAAAAACTGTAATTTTCGGATTTTCAAAATCCAAAATTTACTTTAAATTTTCAGATTTTTAGAATCTGAAAATTGCATTGAAGGTTCAAAATTCTTTTCTTTCGGATCCTAAAGATCCGAAATAAGGGCAACTTTGGAAATGTTTTTGGGCCTCCTAAGGATGGCTATACATGTAATATAAAAAAATGAATGTAACGAGTGAACTTTGGGTGATATTGTACTAACGGTAAAAATCACACATATATGCGTAATTTTCTCATAAAATTACAGTGCGAGCTTTGGTTTAATGCTACTATGAACCACATTAGTTAAAAAGAAAATTTATCAAACCACACATAAAATGTCAGCTATTTAATGTTTCATAATGTTTCACCTGTTCATCCAAATATATCTAAAATATCATCTATTTTTAATAGATGATATTTTGCGATATATCAAAATAGATGATATTTTTTAAAAAAGTTATAAGTTATTTTTATCTAATGACTCTCCGTTTTTATGCGCATTTTTAAAATTAAATAAAAAAGTGAAATGTTAAATAGTTTACCCTCGAGTGTTTTTTATAAGGACTCGGTTTCTATGAGGCCAACACATACATTGTAGAAATGAGGGCTTGGCAATAAATATAATTTGACCCTAATTTTTAGAGAATATATTGTTTTTAATATGGAGATCATGAATATGAAAAAAAAAAATTAAAAACTAGAAATAATAATTATATTTAAAAAAACGCTTGGACTGTTAGTTACACTTGTTTTTAGATGGACTCCTTATTTGCAACCATCTTTAAGATGGATGCCTTATACCTCTAGACCACATATTGTAAAGATGTGGTCCAGCCCGCATGAAACTATTTTCCTTTTGATAAAACTAAAATTGATCAACTACTTTAGTCCAAAAGCATATGAAAAAGGATATAGATAAATTGATATTAAACTAACCAAGAAAGCAGTATTAAAAGTTGGGTGCGGTTTGTATGGAGCCAAGGCTCTAAACAATCAAAGTAAAGCGCACCTTCAAATAATATCGAAAAATGTGGTTTCAATACTGAAAATCTTTGTGATAGTCTTAAAAAATATTTTTATTTTTAACTATAAAATATAACACTTAAAAAATAGTGTAGATCGAGCAGATTTATAAAAACTTGAAAATCTTGAAAATTGACAGTCCAAAAATACGTTACAAGATGCACTATTTTCAAAACTTAAAATCCATTTTTTTTCTTATGTTCATGCATCTTGATGGGTGTCGAGATGCTCAATTTGAGTATATTTGAGCACAAACAACACATTCTAAACTTTTGATGGCTTTATATAAACCTTTTCCTTAAAAGTTTAGTATTTAAGGAAGCAGTTCAGAATCTTGTCATAAAAAATGTATAAAAAAAACAGAGCATAGATAACCCAATTTGTACTTTCTAAAAATACCTCTCACTGATGCCAAAATATTAATCCAACATTATTATTATTATTATAAATTAACAACCCCCAAATACAAAAGTTGACTTTGCTTTAAGCCGGTCCGACTTGAATTGAGCCAAACTAACACAATTTGTATACAACCAGTCCGGTATATTTTTTTTTTTGTATCAGAGCGGCTCTGTATTCAACTTACATAGGTTTTAGCACATTTTTTACTCTAGACCGACACAATATAGTGCCGCACATATTTGTACCCTACAAATATTTGGTGCCTTGGTATTAGAAGTGATAGGGAGAGGATGCCTATAAAGATTGGGGGTATCTATGCTTTCCAAAACAAACAAAAAGCAACGAAAAGGTCCCACTGAAAGGCGTCCAGGTACATCAAGGGCCTGATGTGCACATGTGTCCACCTGCGATATAGGAGACTTTCGTATAGGCCGGTTAGAAAATGCTAAAATTTTATATAATATAAATAAATATGGACTCCTCCTTTTGACCTTTGAATCGTGTAGGACCCCTATGCTCCCTGTACCCTATCGGAGGACAAACCAAGCTCTAACCCTTTACACGCTGAGATGGGTGCTTAACCACGGTTAGACTTTAACTAGGGTTATTACTTTGTGGACGGCTAAGATTAGGCCGTCGTTTTTTTTATGGAAAAGCTTTATATAAGGGTGAGGCCCTAAAAAATCAAATTAAGGCGTAGCTCAAAAATTCATTAAAAGAGAATTTTTTTTTTTAATATTAAAAAATCTTCAAATCGATCATTTCGGCCTTAAGATGTATGTACGTAAGAAAAAATAGATTTTAAGTATTGAAAATAGTGAATCTTGTAATGTATTTTTTGGACTACCAAATTTCAAGATTATCAGGCGTTATATATTTGAAAATAATTTTTGAGGCCATCACTAAGATTTTAAATAAGGAGATAACATCTTTAGATACTATTTCAAGGTGCGCCATATTTTGATATTATTTGAAAAATACGAACTACACCCTTTTTTATTTTTTTGGAAAAGGAAAAAGTTTATATAGAGTCGAGGCTCTAAACAATCAAATTAGAGCCCACCTCACAACTCTCATTAGAAGAGATTGTTTTGATGCCCAAATATTCTCAAATTGATCATCTTGACATCAAGGTGCATGGACATGAGAAAAAAATAAATTTCAAGTTTTGAAAATAGTGCATCTTGTAGAGCATTCTTGGACCGCCGATTTTCAAGTTTCATAGATCTGCTCAATTCATACTATTTTTTAAGCTTTAAATTTTATATTTAAAGATGAAAATATATTTTAAGGCGATCATAATGATTTTCAATATTGAAACCACATTTCTTGATACTATTTGAAAGTATGCTTTACTTTGATTGTTTAGAGCCTCGGCTCTTTACAAACTACGCCCTTTGGAAAATTTACATTCCATAAAGGTGATGATTATATAAGGGATGCTCTTTGTACTGTCCAAATAAGGCATACCTCTAAGTTTTACTTAGAGATATAGTCTTGATATTAAAATTTTACGATGGCTTGAAAATTTACTTTCATCTCTAGTTGTAAAATTTAAAATTTCAAAAATAATAAAGCGGAGCAGATATGTCAATACTTAAACATTTTGAAAACAGATGATTTACATAACTTGTTACAAAATGCATTATTTTTAAGAATAGAATTTCTTTTTTCTATACGCCCATGCATCTTGAGCTTTGAGATAACCAATTAGATGGATTTTCCAGTGTCAGAACACTATTGTCTAGAGGATATTTTAGGTGCACCTTACTGCAATAGTATAAGGTTGACACCTTACATAAACTTTTTCCATTCCATAATTATAGGCTGCCTTTCATGGAAAAACTCACTATTTGCGCTATTTATAAGAAGAAAAATATTTTAAGGACATAGATTTCCCTTAAAAAAAATAACAAAATATTTCCAGAGATATAAGACTTTCCTTAAAAAAGGTAACACATTTTTCTTCTCGTTTTAAAACATTTCTAAATTTCTCTTGAAATATTTGTGGCATGTTTTCACAACGTTGAAAACATGTCTTATTCTTTTTTTCCGCTTAAAAAAAGAAAAAAAAAAAACAAAACAAAACAAGAGAGAGAGAGTGTCTTGATGTTCTTTCCATCTAATTTATGAGAAAGATATTTTGGAAAAAACACTTCACAAATTTTGAGGTAAAATTTTGTGTACGCCTTTGAGTATCCCGTTGAAACATGCGTATTTGTGCCAAAGAAGTTCTGGAAAATCAAACTGTTACACATTTGTTTTAGATTTGTGTTGCAGCAAAATAATACCAAAAACTGTGCAGCCTCAATCAATATGGGGTTTATGGAACTTCAAGTTGATGCAATATAATAAACACATTGGGTAATATATTATCATCATCATCAAAGTTTTTTTTTAATTATTTAGAGTCGATTAAAAGATGATACATCATGCTATCATAAGACTTTGTACAATCCCATTTTCAAGCTAACTCCGTCTTCAAAAAGAAGGATTACATCATGTTATTGTGAATATGAGATTGTACAATCCTATTTTAACCAATCTCCTTTTAGCCTGTCTGGAATCCTTGAATAACAAAACATACAGCAAACAATCAAACTAAAATGGTTAAAGGGTGTGGTTAGGTTGCAACTATAAACAATCCAATTAAAACGCACCTCTAAATTTTATCATAAATGTAATTTTGATATTAAAAATTCTTAGGATGGTTTGAGAATTTATTTTCATATATAATTATAAAAGTTTAAATTCTAAAAATGGTTCAAATCAAATACATCTATAAACACAGAAAATCTTGAAAATATACGGTCCAAATAAAGTGTTGCAAGATATACTATTTTGCGGACTCAAAATCTTTTTCTCTTTTCATATTCATACATCTTGATGTCGATATGATCAATTAGAGGGCTTTCCAACATCCAAATGATGGATTTTTGAGGTGCACATTTAATTCTACATTTTAAGTTTGCAATTTTATATAAATTTTTTTCATGGAAAAATATCCTAAAAGTGTCCTTCAGAAATAGAAGACCCCAAAAATAAATAAATCAGGTAATCAATAAAAGTCCATTTTGATGTGGAGTTCCAACTGCCGGGTCATGACATTTACCGGAAAAAAGAAAAAGAAAGAAAGGAAGAAACTACGTTCACATTATTAAGGTTAATTTAAATGAAAAACACACACTAGGCCCCTTTTTTCTTAACTAAAGAAATTATTATAAGGAAAGAAAGAAACTACATTCACATTATTAATGTTAATTTAAATGAAAAACACACTGCCCCTTTTTTCTTAAATAAAGAAATTATTATATGGTTCCTTTTTCCCTTACATACATTTTCTCCTTAGGTCCAAAAATCACTTCGTGTCAAGGTCATGTCCTCTTGTCACTAGAATATACTAAAATTATATTTCTAGAAATCCATATTTGTAGTAGTCATATGATTTCACATGCACTCCTCTGAACCCAACAATCAAACCCTCAAAAAATAAAATTAATTTACTACCCTAGATACAATCAAAACGGGTTTCTCTCCAAAAATGAATTCAAATTGTCTATTTGCTGAACTTTGAGATCTAGACATTTATGAATTCAAGATCATATTTTTTTTCCAGCAGTATTCATCTAAAGACAATAAGGTCATCTTTGAAATTGGGAAAAGATAAAAAACAGTCAATCCTTCTAAAGCTTAGATCTAAGTGCCTCGTTAAATGAACGGCCTATGTTAGTTAGGTTAAAAAGATATTTTTTGAAGTACATTATCAAATTTTGTCTTTTTGCAATTGTTCATTAGAATAAAAATAGTGTTTATATAAAAATTATGATCAAAGGATGATCCTAGCACAATATTTTTTTATTATTTCATTACTTTACAATAAATCGTTGTATGAAATCGATCCCCAAATTAAATATATAAAACTAACAATGAGACTTAATTAAAAAAAATATAGAAATAAAATCAATAGCTAACAACCTCAGACCCGAATGTATTCGGGTCTAGGTTTTAGACCCCGACTCGACCTGTTTGGTCCAAAAGTCGGACCCCATACCCGTACTTGTCGGGTTCAAAAGTTGGACCCCATACCCGTGCTTGCCGGGTCTCGGGTCTGGTCACGTCTATTGCCACCCTCACTATAAAGTTCTTTTTTTTTGCTCTTTCTTTACCATCATATGCCCAAATTATTGGCAACAAGATTACGACCCGCCATTAGATTTCAAGCCGTCTTATATGTCGTTTAATAGGTAAAGATGATTATGAATTCTTATGTACACGATCCTTAATACACACAAACGAATAGGGCTTGAAGTATTTTATCTCCAACAATTTAAAGGTGGTCAGGTACGGGTCGCGTTCAACCGAACCCAGACCCGACCCACCGGGTCCCGGGTCCCGGATCGGGTTCAGGGATACCCGGTGGGTCCCTGGTCGGGTCCAGGTCCGGGTCCATTGCCAACCCTATACATGTGTACTTTTTAAAACTATAAGTATGGGCCTTTCTCATGATCCTACAAGACAATAGAAATAAAAAATAAAAAGAAAATTGACTAAAGAAGCATGAGACATGAGCCGTGTCAATTTCTAACTACAAAAAGTTAAATATCCTTTCTATGATGGAAAAACGAAAAAGTCGTGCTAGAATCACACAATGCACGCTCAACGCTTGATCCTCTTCAAATTTGGTGGGACCCAACTCTTAATTTCTTTATTGTTTCTACTGGATTTTTATTGCCTTTGGTCCATGCTACATTTTCATGCCTAGATTAATAAAATGTAGGAGCGTTCTCATGTATATGACATACATCATCATCATCCAAGTTTCATCTCACATATGTGGGGTCGGCTTCCTGTCATTTATAAGTTCAAGATTCATAAAAAGATGCAGTAAAATTTTGTGCTGGCATGGGACTGGCATGAGATCCGCCACGGGAGAGTTTGTATAAAGTGAAGCACAAATTAGGAAAGTCACGGTTAATTTTTTTTTTTTTTACTTTTTTCTCTTAGCATGGAGGAACTTTGTCCAAATTCCACAGGTGAAATTAATTAAAATTATTCAATATATGGAAATCCTCAAAGATTTTTGCTTTTTTCATTGGCTCTTTTTGAAGCTTTACACTTAAAATTGGTCTTAGTTATTGACTTTCCATTTCTAAAATAAAATATGGTTCAAAGAAAGAACAAATGACATGGTCAACTCCAACTTACTTAGGATGTGTTTGTTTGTTGGAAGATAAACGTTCTTTGAAAAGGGCAAGTTTTTCTTTGTTGAGAAGTGGAATATTATCCTTCTAGAAATTAAGGAAGATCCGATGCAAATTTTGTAGGCAAGTGATTTTTTCAAGTCACATTTCCATTTTGTGTTCCAGATGAACACCACCATTTTGTTATTTTACTGAAGTAAGAAACATGCTCATTACATTCTCTTTCCTTTTATCCATATTCTGCATTTATATTTTGAGTAATATTTGTACATAAACTGAGTGTAAACATTGATTGTACATTGCTAGCTTGTGAAAGGCCTAAAACAGAACCTAGTTTGTGATGTGCAGAGTGTCAGCTAGTGTTGAAAATAGCTTGATGTGTTCTTTTTTTTTGGGGGGAAGAATAGTTGCTTGAAATGTTAATCTTGACAATATAATGTTCATTTGGATTTGATAGCTTTTATGTAACCAAAACTTTATTATTCATGCTAGTCAGTATTTGTTTTTTTGCTGAAGAAAAAGAATCAAATGAAAATATGCCTTCTGAGAATCAGTCTATGAGAAGGCCCTCTTTTTGTTTTGGATGAAAATTTGCTCCTCTTTTTTGGATACTTGTTGATGGACCCCTTATATATTTGACTGCAGGTTAGACCGTCAATATTGATCCATCAAAATTATATGACATCTATGGTAGGATATTAGGTTGCATATGTAAACGTCTTGTGTTGTGTCTGATACTACTATACATACTTGATACCAACGAATCTAGTTCACGCTAGTTACTTTACCGGTACTACATTTGTTTCATATTTATTGGAGTCCCATCAAAATAATTATTTCAATTTATTGCGTATAGAAACGGTTGCCTTTTTAGGCTTGTGGGGAATTTTAAAATAACACTGACTAATTCATAATTCTCGATACATGTTGGTAGAACAACAAGTTGTTGTATTTCTAACACAATTGCACATAATAAGCATAATAGGATGATGTAGATTCAATTTCAGCATTTTTGAGCAAACTATTAGCTATTACTTTAATAAAGTCATAAATGCATTATTGCGACTAGCCCATATTTTATCATCTTTCCCTCAAGGAAACACAACACAATTAGAAAAAAGAAGATATTGTTCCTATTTGTCAAGGTGAACATTGTGTATATCATTCTTTTAATAACATGATAATAAAATTGTTCATAATTGCTTAGTGCGAATGTCTTTTTAGAATTGTGTTGGATTGTTGGACAGGACCCACATTCCTACTTGGGTTCCCAAATCCTTACAAAAAGAAATACCATAACTGAAAGAGGGAGCTATTTCAGAATCTTTTGGTTGCAGTTAACTTAGAAATGTGCTTCACATATATGCTAACGAGTTGGGAAGATTCTTCAGTAAACCCTAGAATTCTATATGATGCAATCGAGAAGGACATGCATCCATTAACAGTGCCTCAAGGAAAAAATGATTGAGCTATTATTCATTACAAGTAGCGTATGATAGATATTGATATGTCTATAGCATTACCTTGTGGATGCAGACTACCCCACTATACATGGATTTATTATCTCACATCATGGTCCAAGGAAAAATCTGAAGATGCCATTACGAAATGTCGTGGAGTGGATCTTAAGAATTTGGAAAGCATGGTTTCCCATCTTGAGCTCTCAAGTTCAATACCCAATTTCAACAGAGGTCAAGATTGTAAATGCCACTTATATTTTGCACAACTACATCCGATTGAGAACATTCCGGAGCTCTGTTGATGTGATATCTCTCCAATGTTGAGTTCTTAGACAAGTGAGCAGAGATATCGAGATGCATGCAAGAGATGAAGAAGACGACAATGAAAGGAACTTGAGCAGCTAATTATCAAAATAGAGCTGACCTTAATTTTGGGGTTATTTTAGCACAAATGTGGGTAGAATGCGGAAGACATTGCAATCATTTGTGTATTTATATATGCAGGTGTGCTATAAGTTTGTCTTCTCTCCATTCATCTGTATTTCATAAGACATTCGTGGTGAACTTTAGATATGGATATGTGTTTATCTTTTCCTGTGTACTCGTGTGGTTGAAATTTGATTTGTTGTTTAATGCCATCATATCTTATGTTACATAGATATAAAAACAAATTTCAACCTTAACCATACAATTTAAAAAATGCATTAGATGGGTTGTAGCAAAAAAATCTAATTCAAAATATGCATTTTGAGCATCAAATTAACGAAATACATAATAAATCAAGCAGTTTCCAACTTTCCCCTTATCAAATAGGTGAAAATAGCTGCACTACAATTTATCAAATAAGGTTCCCAATTTTCATGCATTCAATTTTCACTTTACTCTTAGATTGACTCCTAAATTCTAGAGAAGTCAGTTGGGACTTTCTCAACAAAACTGTAAAGAAAGTTATCAAACGCACCCCCACAATGTGAAGAGTGGGGGCCCCACATGTGGCATTTGGCCATGGGCCCCATGTGGACCCATACATCGCAAGTGTATTGACTCCCCTTTTTCTCTAATTAACCTTTGTCACAATATTTTTGCAAAAATATTTCTTAAAATAAATTATTTTTTACAATAATATTTTTTATAAAATAAAAAAATTTATTTAATCAAAAACAAATTTCTAAATTTAAAAATAAAAACAATCACGAGATAGGTATTACGGGCCTGGCTCCCTGCCAAGGTTTTTTATGACCTACGCCCATCAGTTTAGGTCTGGTTCACAACCGGTACTGTTATAATTCACCGTGCCTTTTGATCGTTTTTGGTGCATCCTGTTCTTGTACAATATTGTGGTTATGTTGATATCTCGTCTAGAAGCTGCAAGGAAGGATGGCCATTGGCCATTGATTACTATTTTGAGTAGGAGCCATCAATGGGCCGCCGTGCTAGCTTGCATCCATTTTATTGTTTACATTCGTTGGTTTGCTTTTTTACCCTGCAGTTTTTTCTCACTCACATGCATCGCATCATCCTGTTATCCTCGCTTGCCTTGCGAAAAATTGGTGCCACATTATATTATTTTTTCTGATCCGTTTGGGCCACTTCACATCTCCTTTCAGCCACAAAACAATGCTTACCGCTTCGTGAGTCGCATGAAAACTGAAAATACTTGATCAGTTTCTTCATCAAACTTTGACCGCGGCCCAGCCCGATCCCCATGTGGACATCCAACCTCGTGGTAATTTGTTAACCAGATTGTAACAATTGAAAACCACTAATGCAAAAATCAAGATCAAAGGAAGATCAACCATCTCAAAGATAAATGAAACTCAAAGCCTATTGGAACTCTTTTGTCGGCAACAAAAATTATGGCGATACAAATTGTGGAAGCCAAAATCCATACATATTTTCTTACAGACCTCTTTTAAAGAACTGTGAACCAAACCTTTCTTAAATACAAGTGGGTTGGACATGTCAATCTTCACAGGAGGTGGAACCAGCCCAATTGGCACCATCAATAACTCAATTGAAAACCTATGAAAATACAACGCATCTTGAAAAGCACGGACTGTACATGATTAACTCATTTTTCTCTTAATTCACATGGTAAAACAGAATAATCCTGAGCTGATCCTTCCCCATGGCCATCTTGCATGGATACAAGTTGTTGGTCATGTCCCGAATGAATGTCACATGCTCACAATAGCACATTCAAGCATCACTCCAATTGTCATCATCGCCTCCATCATCACTTCCAGCAAAGGCCTGTGTTATTCTTTGTATTAAATGAAATGCACTCATGAAACTATGGAATCACAAACTAAAATAAACAAAAGGGAAGGGAATAATGAGTTTCAAGTATATTGTATAGGACAGGTCCACAATGGTTGGATCCCATCCAATCTGGAGATGAGGGTACTTTGATATTTGTCACTTGATGCCCTATACATCGCAAGGTCGGAGAGGGATCCAACTGTAGGAAAGCAAAAGACGGCACCCACCTGGCGGATTGCATTAGCCTTCTCCAAAATAGCGGCTACATTGATGTTGGTTGTGGGGCCAGGTGACAGGTTGGGCCTTGCAGTGGTCGTGCGTCTTAAGCTGAATGACTGTCCATTTCAATTGCAGTTAAATAAGGGAATCAGCATTGCAAACAATCAATATTGGATGATATTGGATGGAATAATTAAAAACATAGACTCCAACTCAGCTAGCAAGCACTTTGTGACCAAGCTGATCCAAACATGGACAATTAAGCTTTCATGGTCATAGTAATAATCATAATATAACAAAAAGACAAAAGGGGAACAAAATTGAAAGAGAAATTATGCTTGTTTGGGAGAGCGCCCTATTAAGGACGTACTCTTCCCTTTCTCTTTTTGGCCTGGTTTTGCTCAACTTAACACAGAAACCAGTTCATTACAAAAGGAATCCTCAGCATTGACATGGAACGTGCTCAATGAAAAAGAAAATAAACCCAACCTTTGTTCTGATTTGCTCTAGCAACATAGTCCTTTCATCCAGTGGCTCACTCCTTGGAGGCTGAACTGAAGCCTCGTGCTTTTTCAGCTGTTGTGATACAAAACATGTGGAAACAGGAAGCACACAATTACCGATCCAAAATCTTTCCAATTCTATTGACTTCACATCAAAAAGAAAAGAAATGTGAAATACATAAACAGAGAGACTTACCGTGCTCTTTCCATTTGAATTTAAGGCAGCCATCAGGGCTCCTTTGGCTATGCCTTCCTCAGATTGTGGAACAGTTTTAATATCTGGAGTGTGCATACTTGCGATTGTGGAAGCATGAATAGCAGTTTCTTGTTTGTTTTCCAGCCCTGGAAGAGGCGTTTTCATAGTCCTCCATTCAACAGGAGGAAGGGGGGGAGGTGGTGGCATCTCATATGTCTCAGTTTCATAACCAATACTTTCTGGGGCAGCCAAGTTTAGTGATATTTCTTGTAGAGATGCTAAATTTACTGATGATTCTGGTTCTGAGTATCTCAGATCCTTACTTTCAGGAACCAATGTAGAATTTACAGTACCCAAATTTGCAAGAAGTTCCACTGATGATGATGACATTGAGAATGGAGACCTATTTCCATTCCCTCCATATGGACCACCAAATTCACAGTCTTCAGGGAAAGGAAGACTACTAGTACCATCTAGCCCTAGAGAACTAGATATCGATGTGTCTGATGAAACTCTACACAATCCATCATACCTCTCATCCTTACTCCCATTTGTGTCATCGCAAATCCAGCTCTCAGATTCAGACTCTTGACTAATAAGATTTACTGAGAATCCAGGGGATCGCTTGTGGAATTCCTCGGTGCTGTAGTCTTCAGAATCATATTCACTGTCTGCATGTTTTAGCACCTCTGAATCTCCATGGAAAATCTTGGATTGGGTTTCCTGATCCTTCAAAGAGAGAACCCCAAGGTCTAGGGCAGACTCTGTTTCACTAGCATCATGCAGAGGAACTGCTGGGTCAGAGAGAGAAAGGGAAGGGCATAGAGAGAGGTCTTTGATCCTCCCACCAAAACGATGCCCATCAGGAAATGACAGTTTGAATTGAGAAGTGGAAGAGCCATTCATGGGATGGAAAGAGATCTTCATGTGTTCTAATGGGGGTGAAGGCGGCCCATTATAACCAGCCTTGGATGAGAATGAATGCTGCAGTGACCAAAATTTGTCATTAGCAAGAACTTTTGAATTTGTATTTCCAGAGGAAGTCGCTGGATCAATTCGAAGAGATCCCCCCTGAAACTTCACAAGGTTGGTTTTTACATGGGCTTTAGAGACCAAATCATCAGATTGTTCGGTATGGTCAGCTGATGATTTACCTTCGAAACTGCTAGAATTTTGTAATTCAGCTTTAGAAGATACAACTGAAGCATCTACAAAATTCTCTTCACTACCATTGCTTAGTTGATTGTTAGATGGTTTGAAGCTTTTACCTTGTTTAAGCTCTAACTGCAATGCCAAATCTTCCTGACACTTTTGTTTAATTACAAAATCCTCACGGTTACCTCGGTTCTCCATGTTGGGTCTAAAGTTATAAGGGCATTCGATGAGTCGACCAGGGTTCCTTGTTTGCTCTTCCAAAGGTGCTCGTGTTGAATGTGCCATAGAGGTTGAATCTGTGTCTTGACTGCTGCATTCTGCATTATTTGTTGTTACCATGGCAGAAGCATTCGGCGCCTGATTGCCTGCATTCCCAATATTCATAGGTTTTGCAGGTTCAAGACCTAAAAGACCACCATTTGTCCATAACCTCACCGAAACAATATCAGAAAAAGATTCAGAAATACAGTTCTCTGAAAAACCAGATGCGGAAGTTTGAGTGGGCCCTTCACATGCCAAATACTGCGAGTTGCTAGTATCATGATTAGAGGGGGTATGACTACATGCCGAACCAGTCCCTAAGGGAACTTCATGGTCATCAGGTGGAGTTCTCATGGGCGATCCTAGGCTTCTAAAACTATCACCATTAGGAGAAAACCCCTGAATCAGAGATGACAGGAGCTTCATCTCCCCTTCCTTTTTGCAAGGAGGATCCATCTCGGTATCAGAATCCATAGTAGCACGTGCATCCATGTAAGTATCTGTCTCGCAGGCAGTGCCATCAGATTGGCCTTGACTTCCACTCCCTTCTTCATGTCCAGATGGTGACATAACCTGATCAACTCCATTCCCATAATTTGAAGGCCTTTCTTCCAATCCAGATAATAATAATGACTCTGAAGCATCAATCGAACTAATAGCTAGCTCAACTTCAGGTATTAAAACTTCAGTTTTCTCCTCCCACATTACAGAATCGTGGATGCTTTCCTGGTGCACTGATTCATGTGATGATCTGTTATCCTCTGCAACCATTTGGTTCAGTTCAAGAGAGAGAGTTGATGGAGTTGATGTGCTTATACGACCAAAAGACCTAATCTTTAAGGAAGGAGTAGCAGACAAGTTGGTTTCCGGTTCTTCAAGTCCAGGAGGTGAATTTGCACCAAAAATAGGTCTCACTGAGCCTGTGCCCTTAATCAGTTCAACGGACCGTGACCCATTCACCTGTTGAGGTTTCAACTTCATATCAGGAGTGGACATCCTCTCAGTCCTCGCGATCTTCTCATTGGTCTCCAAAGATGAGAAGCATCTACTGCTGCAATAGTCAAACAACAAATCATTTTGGTATCAGAGGTTAAAGCTTCATTTCCAGTATGAGATATCAACTCAATTAATGCAAATATTTTTCCAGTTGTGACTGTTGCAGTAGAACAGAATGAAATGTAGTAGGATTCAAAATTCAGAAAGCTACATTGGAAAAACAAAAATGATCGAGGCAGCTGGTTCCTGCAAATTCCTAGCTACTTGGCCCAAGGCAGGGAAGAGCTGTATTAGCTTCAGCTCACAGGGGTGTCTCATTATCTCTGACAGCAAACAGAGTGCTAGAAATCTAAAGCCTATGCGAGAGAGGGGGGTGGAAGAGGGGTACGGGGGGGGGGGGGAGGGAGGGGAGAGAGAGAGAGAGAGAGAGAGAGAGAGAGAGAGAGAGAGAGAGAGAGAGGAAGAAGGGAGAGGGAGGGGCCGCTGCCCATTGCCCTACAAGGACAGTGGATTCATTAATTGTAAAGTGGAAAAAAGAAAAAATATGAGGTTCAGAGGTGTTTATGAGTACATATAGAGATTTGCTCTAATTTATGTCAAAAGTAATTGGGGAACATTCAACATTTTGCTTAAACTGGATGTCATTTTTGCATTTTTTTTCATAAAACAGTGCTTTCCCGAAATTAGTTTTTGAACTCCGAGACATCCTTGCACTTTCCTGTTAGTAGTGTCATATGCTCAGACATACCTGGCATTGTGCTGAGAAATCGAGCCAACATCTCGGTCTTCTCCATTCCTTTCATGTTGTGCCTTCTTCTATTCACAGAGGGCAAGCAGATAAAATGCTAAAGAGCTCAATTCTCTCACACCATGAACAAATGTTGAGACCAATCAGAAAAAGAGAGAAGCAGAAGATTTTAGAAGCACTGTTTTATAACTTATAAATTGGTGAAGAAATGTTCTAATCTCTACGACTATCATTTGGTTGACTTTAATATCAGAAACTAAACTAAATAATTCAGACAATCATCACATCAAGACTTGGGTGGAAGTAGTGAAAAAGTATATGGGGACTTGTAGCCTCATTGAGGGTATGACCCTTAATAGAGCAGAATGGCAGACCAGGATTCATGTAGCCGCCCCCAAATAGTTGGGAAAAGGCTCTGATGATTATGATGATGCTTGGGTTGAAGATACAGAGAATGCTTCAACAAAGAAAACCATTAAATTGATATATAACCACTGGAAAAGTTAAACAATTATACTTCCAATATTAAATGCTAACACACTTAAGGAGTATCAAGGGTTGACCATTATATATCAAAAAAAATTAAACTTTAAAAATCTACAATAGATCATTTTTCACAAAGGTCAAAATTCAGGAAAAAACATTTGACAAGATCTTTGTGCATTTTGTGTGAGTGAAAGCCGAGGGACTTAGGAAAAGAGCCCGGGCTTAATTGGTTAGTGCTTGATGATTTGCAATGCTACGTCCTAAACTCAATTCCTACCAGGGTAGGGGCCCTCTCCCCATTGACCCACCCAAAAGAAAAAAAGCCGAGGGACTTCTAAGAAAATTTCCCATCACTTAGGCAGGAAGCCCAACTGCCAAACAAATCATCTTTTTGCCTTTATTCGCTTTCTTGGGCCTCTTTATTGCTCTAAAAGCATTCTTTATTGTATATATTCTTTGTGCAAATCTTATGTAAAACAAACTTCACTGAGCATCTTGTGCAAGTTCATTTCTATGAGAGCATTTGGACTTCAGATATTCTTTCGCTAGGATGCAGGATGAGATTAGTTAGATATTATCAGAAACTTAGATAAGCAATTTGCTCATAGATCCAAATTTATGAAACCAGAGAATCCTCAAACAGATAATCCCTTAAGTTCACATGAGAATTTCAAGTAGCCCTAGATTTGCTATCGTTCTAACCATCCCAGAACATTAAACATACGATATCCTATCCACTTATATCTGCAGATAATAATATTCAATACTAGGTTGTACCTGATCAACTGCATTTTATTTTACCTTGTTCCTATGGGCTTTCTTTTCCTTTTGGAATTTCTCTGCTTTCATAAGTTCCGAACCCACCCATTTCTTCTTA
Organism: Amborella trichopoda; assembly: GCF_054954075.1. Classification (NCBI taxonomy): domain Eukaryota; kingdom Viridiplantae; phylum Streptophyta; class Magnoliopsida; order Amborellales; family Amborellaceae; genus Amborella; species Amborella trichopoda. The sequence continues at coordinate 43,425,172 of NC_142336.1, forward strand.
AAAAAAGATGGATCTGAATATCGCTTCAAACATGCACCAGAACCACCCGTATCAAACCTGAAACAACGACCATAATTCAGTACATATATAGAATACAACTAGCTATAATATAATGGGAAACGTAAACACAAAATACATTACCTATCTAGCAAGTATAATCTGGGAGGACCACGACACTCTTCATAGGCATCCATAATGAATCGAGGTAAGTCACCTCGAGTGAGGTGATTTTGGTCTATTTGAATTTGAGTATGCCATTCAGAACCTGCAAAAAACCTGTGTTCCGTCAAGATGATGAAACACTAAAGCACAACAAACAAAGAAAATTTCTTCCAGCAAAGCTCCGACAATGGGCATTTTTAGTCAAATTAAAGGTCATAATTTTTGTTTCTGTAACATCATTTGAACAAGAGAAGTTCTCTCACAATGTAACAATGTAAATATGAAGTAATAACTAAAACCCCAGTAACCCAAAGCATTGAAGATTGTAACAGTCAAGGTAAAGACCACGACAAGCACAAGAATCTAGAGTTCCAGATTACTTGTTGGTCTTTCATTTCAGTAATTTACAGAGAACATGAAAACTACTCTTGAAATAGAATATTTAAAGTATTTTTTTCTGGCATATCATTCATGAAACATCAAAAACACAGAGACCTTAGTCTAGAATAACACGTTATAGAGAGTTAAAAGTATCCCAGGACAGAGTCTCCATCTATGGCTTCATACTTCATAGATGCCATTGCTTATTTCTCTGAAAGGTCCATAGATACCATGGATGATGACTTCTGACAGTATCATTCTGTTTGAAGTTTAAACGAAAAACTTTCACCACAACAAAAGCAGTGAGCTTCTAAATCTAGACAGGCAAAATCTGCCCCGGAATTTGATGATTTTAATACCACCCTTCATGGCACCACAGCTTGCAGTGGCTCCAGATTTCCAAAGCCCCATCCTCCACATCAATGTATCAAACTCAGTGACTTGGGTTGGACTCGCCTGAGTCACTTGGACATGGCAGGATGCCAGCTCTGGTTGCAAAACTAGAGTCTGACGGCGTCATGGACCTTCCATATCAAATCGGCTGGTTGAGCCTCTGACCAGGCCGAGTCAGATTGCTGACTTGGGCTTGGGGACCCTGGGGAGCCCAAGCTTGAGTACATGTTTTTTATCACTGCTCTGTGTCAATTGACCAAACCACCAAGTCAAACATAAGGAGACGATGCAGGGCACAATCAGATTGGCCTACCAATATTGACAGCTAACAATAATCACTACATGCCTAAGTGATCCAGATCAGTTGAAATAACTAGGTGTATGAATGATAAATAGAATCACTAAAACTAACAGCTAAGTTCTTGCATTTTTTTGTAATCCAGTCTATTTTACCCACATGTACATTTTAGTCAATTTTTATCATAAACACCACATTTCAGATATTCACATTCTCCATTTCGACAATGGAAAGTTATTAGCATTGCTGGCTCAGATCCCCCTAAAGGATCCCAGATATTCATATTCTCCATTTCCAAACATGCTGAAATTGTACCAAATGTTATCCATATGGTTTTCCAGACATCCCAGAAAACAGAAGTCAACTTCATGGTTTTCCTAAGTAGCTTTACAAGACAATAATAACTCAAATGAATAGATATGAGCAACACATAGTTCCCAATATTGATCATACAAAGAGACCTTGGCATTCTGAATGAATTACAGCTACAAAGTAATTCCAACTAAACTATGACCAACCCACATCCAGCTGCCTGACAGAAGCAGAAAGTTATAAGATAATAAACAAAACCTAAAAGTCTTGGTAGGTTAGGCAGGTCATGGCTTTCCAAGTCCCCAACAATATATGATTATTGCAAAATCTCAGTTTAACTTCCGAAACACTTCTTTCATATCCAGGTTGCATGGTAATGAATTAATGATAACAGTGTCCATGGCAGAAGGTAAATGAACGACTAACTACCATTACACTTAGGGATGTCTTTTAGGGCATGTTTGACAACAGGAACTTCCTGCTCAAAAGCTGGCAGTTTCAGTTCACTGTAGCACTTCCTTGTTTGATAACAGGAAGTGCTACAGAAAACTTACTTTATGAAGTGTTGGGTTCTCAAAAAATCTGAATATAAGGCTTCCATCCCCCATAAGTCTACTCCTGCTATTTTTTAGTAAGCATGGCTCTCGCCTTCTTTTTCCCTTCCCATGTACTTTATCTAACTCCCCTTACTCCTTCTCTCTAACTATGCCCTTTTTTCAAATCCTCTCTCTAACCATGCCATTCCTCTCTCCAACTTTTTCTCTAACCGTTCCCTTTATCTAAGATTCTAACTCCTTTCTCTCTCTAAGTGTATCCTTTCTCTCCAATACATTTTTCTCTCTAACTCCTCCCTCTTAAACCATGCATGGCTCTCCCTAATTTACACCAACCATGCCTTATTTTTTCTAGCCGTTCTCTTTCTCTCTCTGAATCCTTTTTCTAGTCATGCCTCTTCTCTAACACTCCAACTCCTTTATTTCTCTAATCATGCCATTTCTCTAACTCTCCTTTAACTCTTATTCTCTCTCTAACCCTGTCCCTTCTCTCTCTAAGCTCTCTCTCTCTAATCATGTCCTTTTTCTCTCTAACTCCATTTTCTCTCTTAATTTTCTAACTCTCTCTAACTCCATTTTCTCTCTTAATTTTCCAACTCTCTCTAACTCCTGCCATTTTCTAACCATGTCCTTTTTCACTAAGTCCTCTGGCCCTTTGTTTCCCCTTTCACTCTCTAAATGTGCCATTTCTCTCTCTAACTGTGTCTCTATCTAAATGTGCCATTTCTCTCTCAAACTGTGTCTCTCTCTAAATGCTATTTCTCTAACTGTGCCCTTTCTCTTCTATAGTATCTCTTTCTGAAGCCTAATCGCTGTTGAACTTTGTTTGATCACTATGAGGTCTGATTTCTATATTTGAGAACTTCCAAACAAGTTATCCAACAAGTATTCCAGAAATTCCAGATATCAGCAGTTCCAACTTCCATGAAACTAGAACTTCCCGGTTCAGCTACACAACACGCACTTAGGATACCAGTTTTTCCAATCACGACACCCAATCCTCTACCATCATAAGTTAAACCAGTGCAATAAGGCCCTAATGCCGCACACAATCAATACTATACATCAGTTAAAAAGCACCAGTGGAGCAAATCCCACAAAATTCCAAAGTTACATGCCCAAGTGCAAGAACAATATTGGGATGCGAGGCCACTAGGAAGGGCTTGTGCTTGACCCACACTTACCAATCCAGAACAAAGAAAAAGATAAAATAACAAAAAAGGAAATCCTATATCTAGGTTGCAAACACATGAAGAACAATGAAAACAATTGATGACATGAAACGCCTATTGTATATTTGGCGACAATGAATGTCTCTAATATAAGATTTAGGACTTGGGACTCACTAAGTCATCTTGGTTCAGGCATCCCTGACTCATAAAACATGAAGACTCCCCAGTAGCTAGAAACAGGTCAGTCTTATAAAACTTGTCGAGATTTTCACCAAACACGAGAGTCCCAACTCATATCCAATTTTTTAAAAAATATCAACTATGTTAAGAATAATGAAATTTTAACTAGATAACACTTACCTTGTCAATCCAGATTGTGACTAAGCTGAGTCCCAAGAGTCAGCCCAAGTTTTTCAACATTGACAATTCATATAAGACAAGCATGCTAAGTCTCTAATTAACCATAGTTCACAGTCAATACGGAATGATAAAGTTCAGAATTTGCAGCATTTCCCACATAAGAAAAATCTCACTACGTAAAGAAACAGAACTCTGCTCATATTGCATCGCTTATCACAATGGCAAGGAATTAAATTGGGGCCTAATGTGACATGAAAAAATGGAAAGGCTAAATAACCAGAAAATGTCCAATTTATTAGCTGCCAAAAAAGAAAAAACAAATCCACACACCAAATCAGTTGAAACAAAACTTCCAAATTAAAAAAGAAAAGAAAAGAAAAGTTCTTGTGCAAAAGATATAAGGAGTCATGCAAGAAATGGAAATCTCTAAAAATTGGCCTTTTTCCCATCCCAAGAGAGTTACCTTTTGAATAAGCACACTGTATATGGGTTTTTTTACTCAAAATGGATTTCTCAACAGATGGAATCTCCGCCTCTAAGTATTCTAAACGAATCATCATGTTATGGCCCCTTGCAGCTACAGCCATCACTTGCTCATGTAAGTCATGGAAAATCTCTACAGCAAACCTAAAGCAAGGCAAATTATCAGTTCCAGGGTAGATTTATGCATGATATCATGAAAGAAAAAAATAGAAAACTATGCTAAAATTGCATAGGAATGGCTATTATTCAGGGGATTGTATACTATAAGACCATTATCTTTCTTACAACGAGGTCACAATTACTCCCAACCATTAGATGTCAAATTTAATGGCTTGGGATGTGTCACGATGTTCAAATTTTTTTTTTGAACTTTGATTCTAGTCCATGACATTTTTACGTTCACCAGATTTAAAATCTGACAGACAAGAGTGACTGTCAAAAAAGAAGTATATGGTCTCTTTGTATACTTTTCCATTTTTAATAATTAAAATCGCTAGAAACAATAAGCAATGAAGCATCAGCAGAGATAGAGTTGCTCCTGCCATTATAGGTTTTGTATTCGAGGATGAGAAAAAATACAGATTGATCATGGCAGGTGAAAAATGTGAAGAACTAGTATTTTTTATTATTTATTCTGATTTATTTATCTCTTTCGAGGTAGCTTAGCCACGATGAATGTTTTGAAGAGGCATTCAATGCCCTAGTCACCAAGTCAGCAGTCCAAAAGCTAAAATGAGATTGTGTTTACTCATTAGTAGTTTAAAGTAGAAAAATGTGGGAAATGAAATGAGTGCCTAAATATTTTCCCATAATTTGAATGAGAATATAATAAAAGCACCTACAAAACACCATATCTAAGAAATTCAAATAAAAAATTCACTGTTCTTCACACTATTGAGATCTTGGATCCTAATCAAAGGAGAGGCCTCACTAAGAAGGATCAGACTACATGCAGGAATAAGACCCAGATAGTGATAACCCATAGTCATATAAACAATCATAACAATGCAAATACAACTATAACATCATGTAAGCCAACTTAATAATGTAAATACAACCATAACTATGGCGATCAAATTGATGTTGTGGACCCTATTATATAAATTATCATATTTTTCTCCTCAATTGATTTCAAGGACATTCACATTGTCCTTGGGAATGGGCTTGGGGCATCCGAGGTTTGGGGGGCAGCTGCCTCAATCTAACGTCCCAAGTTCCATTTCCATGGTTAATAATTCAAAAAAGAAAAAGAAAAAAGGGAACGATAGATTCACATTGTCCTCAAGCCCCTATAATTGCCTGGCTCATGGGAATATTTAGGCTGTCCTATTAGTAAAAACTTTCTTGACGAGTAAAATTGTAAAGAAACATATTTTAACATTATGTTCCATTGATAAAGCATGCAATCATTAGGCCCTTGTACATACTTAGCAAGGGGGGTTTGGGGTTGGTGGTGGTTGGTTTAAGGAGGAGGGGAGATGGGTGTGTGAAGGAGAGGAATGCTTCACGAATGATACTTTAGACAATTAGACAACATTACATTCCCATCTATTGTATTACTTGCAAGCCCAAGATTTAAGTCTAGTGAGAGGTCATTGTTGGCCAATGTGACAATCAGGAGGCTACTTTTGGCTTCTTTTCGGAGTGAGTTTTTCGAATTTTCTTCAACAACTAGCCCTCAACACAAAAGGATAAGTGGTTTGGTGCAACTTTTCCTTTGGTCACCATCCTACAAGTTACAGCCATCTTTCTCAGGTTCGAAAACATCACTAAAATGGAACCATAGCCCATTTACGACCAACAAATTTAACATAACGCTTCTCAAACATAAAATATCATGCAAACTACAATCGCCAAAAAAAAAAGAACTGCATCTTTTTACTAAGTTGCAATATCCATATGATCGATTTCTATAATGGAATTTCACAAAAGTGTGCTAACAATTACCAAAATTGAAAATGTCAATCAAATCTGCTAAACTCTTATTAAACCAACACATTTGTTGTTTTTAGAATCATACATCAAAACCAAAATTCTTAGCACGGGAGAAAAAGCTCAAGTAATACGACATGAAAAAGGGCAATTCCAAGCCATTATTCAACCTTAGATTTACCGTTTCATTTGTGACCACCATTTGTAAACTAATCCAAAAGGAAAATTCTTCATAAACGAGCCAAAATAGGGATATCATCCTGATTTGGAGCTTGCAGACTCCATCAAACCAACAGGAAAGTAAAATTCTAACCGTAAATTCTATGAAGTTCTCAAATCTCACAAATCGAACTGAGATTTCCACATGGGTCATCCTACATTGGAGTTGACAGACCAAATTAAGAAAAACCGAAAACGAAATCAACCAAGTTCGCCAATAATAACAACACAAAGAACAAAAAGGGTGAAAACAGCGAACTCACTCGGCAAGATCACCGAGCTGGCGCAATATACCAACCAGACCTGCAACCGCAACGCCTTCGAGCAGAGCAGGGGAATCATCTTTCTTTGCAGACCTGTAAATTTCTGGATCCCCCAATCCATACTCGTTTCTCACTTGATACCTAACTAAAGGCATTTCTTCTTCTTCTAATTCCTCCTTTATGGCAAGAAGAGAATGGAAATTACAAGCTCTCTAAGCATTCGCATATTACATGAACTGAAGCATGAAAATTGAAGCTCCAAACCAGTAACACAGATAGAGAGAGAGAGAGAGAGATTTGTTGAAGAAGAGATAAGGTTGATGAGAGAGAGTGTGTGTGTGGGCTTTGAACTGCCTGAGTGCACAAGGCTAGACATTGCCAACTCTGCAAGAAATACTCAGAGATATCATAATGAAAGGCAAAACTTAGTGTAAAATTCCAATTTTAGCCTCAACCAACTGCCGTAAGGACAGTATGGCTGGGCATCTTTCCTCCCTCATTCCAGACGTAAAATTAATTCACAATATAATAATAAAGCAAGGTTAGTTGTATTTTGCAGACGTAAAATTAATTCCCAAAATAATAATAAAGCAAGGTTAGTTGTATTTTGTAGATTATTTTTAAGGAAGCAGTTTCTATGCGGCCAAGCCCGTATTTGTAGAAATGCTGGCCACCTAATACATCTATTTTTCATATGGATTTTAAGACTTAATTTTTAAAGACACGTAATCTCTAACATGGAGATCATAAATACAAAAAAAAATAAATGAAAAAACTAAAAATAATAATTTTTAATAATAAAACATTTGGACCGTTAATTTCCATTGTTTTTAAATGGAACACCTACTTGCATCCATCTTTAAGATAGATGCTTTATACTTGTTAGACCGATGCGGTCCAGCCCGCATGAAATAATTTTTTTTATTTTAATTCATCATATACCTTGGAGATAAACATTTGATGCGGCTTTTGACAAAAAGTGCAGTTTGTATAGAGTCAAGGCTCTAAACAATCAAAGTAAATCTCACATTCAAATGCTGTCGAGAAATGTAGTTTAAATATTGAAAATCTTTGTGATGGCCCTAAAATATATTTTCATCTTCTAATTATAAAATTTAAAACTTCAAAAAAGTGTAGATCAAGCATATCTATGAAAACTTTAAAATTGACGGTCCAAAAATACGTTACAAGATGCACTATTTCCAAAACTTGAAATCCATGTTTTTCTCATGTCCATGCATCTTGATGTCGAGATAATCAACTTGAGGATATTTGGGTATCAAAAGAACCTCTTCTAGTTAAATTTTTTAGGTGGGTTCTAATTTGATTGTTTAGAGCCTCGGCTCTATATAAATGTTTTCTTTTGACAAAATGTACCAAACCGACATCTATATTCAAGTTATGCCAGTCCGACACATTTTGTGTCAGGCTGACTTAGAGAAAGAAAGTGGAACCGTGATAAAAAAAGATAAAGGTAAATTAAAAAATGGGTATTTTGATAAAAAAAAATCACTTTTTTTTAATTTGGAAGTAGATAAAAAATAAACAATAATAGGGTTAATAGTGTGGTGTAAACAATATTGAGAAAAACAATACCTAAAAGGTACAGGGGTGTCCATAATTTTTTTCTATTTTAGACCCTCTATGCCCTTAAACTTTTTTTTTTCAAAAAGAGCAAACCCATCATTTGGTTACTATTATTTTAATAACTACACCTTTCCTAACATTTATTTTAACATGAAAGGGGTAGTCGTGGAAGAAAGTAAAAGAAAAGACATTAGAAAAATAAGGTGGTTGTTACTTTAAATAAATAAATAAAATAAGATGATATGTCAAGTTGAAAGAGTTACATATTGCAAAAATAAAATACTCCAATAAATTTCATTTTTGTGAATAAATTTCATGTGTTCTTGTTTTTTAGCTGGACTTTTGAGAGGGTGGGTACTCTACTAGAGAAAAGGTCGACATCATAGACAATGTGTTTGGTATGTAGATAAAGACCCTAAGTCAAATGCATTTCTAATCCCCCTCAAAAAGCTCTTGTGAGAGCAATAGGAGTCCTTTTAGGGCATCATTTTTTAGGTCATAATATCGTCAATCTAGCCACTAACTCGAGGGAAAAAAATTTAATCACATTTTACTTTATGTTGAAAAAATAACATTTTTCAGGTTTCAAGAAAGAAAAAGTTTATATAAGGTCTGAACCTTATTCATGTAAGGTGCACTTGAAAAATCTTCTAGAAAACATATTTGGACATTAGAAAAACTTTCCAATTAATCTTCTGGATCTCATGATGTATGGCTATGAAGAAAATAAAAAATTTAAATATTAAAATAATGTATTTTGTAACAAGTTATATAGATCGTCTATTTTTAATATTATCTAGTATTTGTGGATTTTCTGGATTTATACTATTTTTGAAAGTTTAAATTTCATAACTAGTGATGAAAATAAATTTTCAAGCTATAATAAGGTTTCCAACGCCAAAGCTAAATCTCGAGACGAATTTTCGAGGTGCACCTTACATCTATAGACTATAGCATAACGACGGCACCTTATATAAACCTCATACTTTATTTAAAATCTCAAAATTAGTTTTTTCTAAATAACAATCCAACTTTATTAAATACACCCCAAATTTTAAGACCAAAATTCTCCTAAATAGCTCTTTTGCTCTCCCCCCCCCCCCCCCCCCCCCTCCCCCTCTTGTTGTGCTCTAATACTACTTGTTGTGCGCAGAAGCTCTTTAAACTGATGGGTTAATATTTGACAAATAAAGTATGAGAAATAAAACATGAAACGCATACAACACGAACACAAATATTTATGTGGTTCACCCCAAAAGGGCTACATCCACGGGCACGACAAACTGAAATCTACTATTTTAATGAAAGTTAGATCAAATATTTTGGAACAAACCTCGATAAAATATCCAAGTCGAGCAAACCCTTTTCATCCACTCTTTCCCCTTCAGACAACCATTACCAACAATACCAGATAGAGACGTGATAGCAATGAGAGACTTACTTTTTTTGTAACTAAAAGAGGAACAACCCTAAATCTCTATGGGAACCACTTCTCTAAAATAAACAAATAAACATCTCAATCTTCGGGGGGTCAAAAAGAGATGCCATCACAAGGCTCTACCTCCCTCCCTCTCTCTCTTTAGAGGAACCACCATTCCCATATGGTGATTCAAATTGGGCACACAAAATCTCTACACTTTCATCCCATATATAATATTAAGAGTCCACACAAAATAAGAAATTTCCTATTGATATAACATATATCTCAAAAGACCAACACATATCCATCATAGTGTTTTAATTTTATCACATTTCTATTTCTTTTAGGAAACTTATCAATATCAATCCCACAAATTATGAAAATATCGCAATTCCACATAATATGGATCAATCTTAATCGATCTCACAAAATATAGGATTTCTTTATGTGGGTCATTTTGGATAGCACCAAATCAAACACTCCCAAAAAAAACCAAAAAAAAATATGTTATTTTTGGATTTTAATATGTTTCCAAATCGTAGATTCAACCAATCTGGATTGACGATCCAACATGGATCTGTCAAATGAATGATCCATCCCCCCATTCCATGTTTCGAACCAGTGCTTTTGAGTGATAACTATGATCTAATTAAATTGATGTACAACCACAAAGATGTACAATGAACAACGAAATTGCAAAATGAAGCATATCTAGCCATGTCATTTAAAAGTTGCAAACTCCACATCAACGAATTGTACGCAATTCTATTCATCACTTGATAAAATTGGCTGAATCCCCCTCTCTATGATCACTCTATTGTGAGATTGAGCAAGCACAATGCACCATTTTTTAGTTCCTGAAGCTCAACTTAATTAGCTGAGCAAGGGGCTTGCATAAGAAACTATCTTTTTGCCATGGTGATCTCTCATAAGAGCATTCACTCTACCTGGCTGATGATCGCCTATAGAACTTTCATCAAAATTTAGTTTCATTCAAATCAGAGATGGAGACTGCCACTAATATGATTTCACTATCCTTTCGGCCCTAATCACTACAACCTCATATAAGTTATTAACGCCATCATCATTTGAAATCTGAGGTAACTCCTTCAAATAGAGGCCACTATTTTGGATTTCTGCATCAAACACAAACACATCTCTCTCAATTTACTTCCACTCCGGCGAGCAGCTCGCGTTGTGTATGCGTAGTGATGTTGCTTATGCGTGTGCTAGTTATCCTTCAATCCATTTATAGGGATGGCAATAGGTCGGGTAAATACGGTCCAGCTCTGCCCCAACTTAGTCCTAACCAGATTAGGTAACACCCAGACCCAGATCAAGAAATTATAAAAAAAAAAAAAATTTGTTTTATATTATTTAATATACATATTTTAAAATTTTAAATATTTTAGACTAGGCCTAGACCCTATCCAACCCAATAGGTCCATACCAAAACCCAGACCCGAACACAATCCCTTGGGTCCAAGTTTTGGACCCAGACCCAATGAGGGTTGACCCGCTGGGTCTGTCCATTTAATGATTATGCCAGGAAAAAGGGCACCTTAGGTTTTGCAGCCTTTCATTTTCTTGGAAGCTTCATGTATGAGGAATCACACGAGACTTTAGTTTTGACCCTTTTTGATTGATTGATTGAACTTTACCTTTGGTTGTTATAGTGGGCGAGCTCCGTTGCAGAGATCCCCACTTGTCTTTGATGTTTCAACTGTCCCTTTTTAACCTATGTCCACCATTTTATTTCAAGGAAAATTGTTTCATGACTCCGGGGACGCATTTTTACATCTGCACCCCCAAGTCATAAGGCATGCATCTTAAAGATGGATGCAAATGGGTGTATCTTTTAAAAACAGTTGAAATTAACGGTCCACGTGATATTTCATATAATTATATTTTTATTCTTAAAAATTTTATTTATTTTGTTCCTGCTCATGATCTCTATGTTAGAGATCACATGTCTTTAACAATTGGGTCCAAAAATCCATCTCAAAAATGAACTATTAAAAGGGCACTCATTTTTATGCGGACTCACATAAAACTTGCCCTTAGTTCAATCAAATAGCGGGTGTGCATTATAATACGGCCGCAGCTTTGTACTCGAAATCTCATATAGAAATTAAATCCTTATAATGGCTTTCAAGACTATTTCTGTCCTTGAAATTTGAAGCTTCGAAAAGTACAAATATGGTGGAGCCATGATACCTAATGTCCAAAACATATGTTACAAAAAGGTTATTTGATGGACTTAAAATTTAATTTAATTTTTTTTTAATTCATAATTATCGAGATCGAAATAATATATTTATGTATTTACACGAATTTTCCAACAAGATTTGAGGTGGCACTTAAGAATAAGGCTCTAAACAATTAAATTAAAGTGCAACTAAAAAATCACATTGTTTCAATGCTAAAAAATGCTCAATTTGATCATCTCGACATCAAGATATATTGACATGAAAAAAAATAGATTTCAAGTCTTACAAATAGTATATTATCTAGACCGTCAATTTCGAAGATTTTCAAGCGTTCATAGATTTGCTCAAACCGCACTATTTTTTAACCTTTAAATTTTATAATTAGAGATAAAAATAAATTTTTTGGCAGTAAAAAAATATTTTTTATATTAAAACAATATGTTCCGATACTATTTGAAAGTACACCTTACTTTAATTGGTTAGGGCCTCAGCCTTATACAACCCACACCCATAAATAAAGGAACTGTTTTATCCACCAATATTATTTTTTAATTTTTTACCACCTAAAACATGGTTGGCAAAACCATGTTAAGCAGTTTGCCTATGGTAGTCAACATTTCCAAAAAGAATCGTGCGTTTAAAACATGGAGGAGGGACCACCGCCAACCATATGAATGGACTGTCACTGAGCAACGCGACAAGAGCGTGCAAATATAACCATTTGATGATAAATGGGTCTCACATAGGCATTTGTTGCCCCCAAGTTTTATAAATAATGAAATATATACTTTGCAAAATTTTAAAATTATATATATCCACAAGAGGAGCGCATCATCGTGCATTCACTCCCTCCTCTTAAAATCCATTTAAAAGTATTTTTAAGACTTCAAATTTTAGTTCATCAAAATAAATAAATAAAAATAAATAAGAAATAGGAAAAAGTTTATATAAAGTGTAAATTTTAGGGAAATTTTCGTATAGAACCCTAATTTCTTATATTATTTCATGATAAACACTCATTCCGTTTTTTTTTCAACTGACATAATAAAGTCCTTAAAGATTCCACCATACCCTGTCATCTCTTATCTCCCTCTTTTATTGACTTTTGATCATAAAAAATTAGTCCCAACAAATTTTTTATACCATTTCAACCAAAAAACTTTTTTTAATAGGTGAAAAGGAAAAAATAGGCTTAAAAGACTTTTTGGGATAAAATGGTACAAAAGATTTGTTGGAGCTAATTTTTATGGTCAAAAGTCAATAAAAGAGGGAGATAATGCATGACGGTTATGGTGAAAGCCTTAGAGATTTTTTTATGCCGCTTGAAAAAAAAACGAAACAAAGGCCTACCATGAAATAATATGAAGAATTAAGATTCTATACGAAATTTTCCCTAAATTTTATCCTATTTGAGTAAGGTGCACTTCAAACCCTCTAGAAGAATATCTGGATATTAAAAGACCCTCTAATTGACCACCTCAAGCTCGAGATGTATGGAAATGAAAAAAAAAAAAAATTCAAGTTCTAAAAGTTTATAACAAGTTTTCTTAATTGTTTATTTTCAAAATTTTCAAGTGTTTATAGATATGCTTGACCTGTACAATTTTAAAATTTTAAATTTCATAACTAAGGATGGAAATAGATTTTCAAGGCATCATAAAGTTTCCAAGAGCTACATCTCCCGCCAAAATTTAGAGGTGCGCATAACTTCATATAAACTTCATGCAAAGAAATATTATATGCACCCTATATCTACCTGAAAATAAATGTTTTAAGATTGAACAAAACCAGTTTAAGTTTTGTACTCTGAGATCTAAGTATTTAGGAAAACAATCCTTTTTTTCTCAAAAATACTCTTTCAATTATGAAATGCTTTAGATAAAAAAGATCCTCCTAAATAAGGTTTGTTTGCAGTTGAACAGGGTACTCTTATAAACGCTAAGCATATATTTTAAAAAAATAATTTGGTTTTCAAGTCTTAATTAGCTAGACCTAGCTGCCCATGAAATAGACACCTTTAACTCTCCAAACCCACCCCCCCCCCCCCCCCCCCCCTCCCCAAAAAAAAACAAAAAAACAAAAAAACAAAAAAAAAAAAAAAAGAAAAAAAAAAAGAGGGAAAACAACCATCTTGCAAGGACAATTTTAAATTTGAAAAAAATTTATATAAGGTTGCAACCTTAAAATGTAGGATTATAGATGCGCTTAAAAAATCCATCGAAAAAGTTGTTTTAATGTTAAAAACCATCTAATTGATCATCTCGACATCGAGATATATGAATATGCAAGAAAAAAACAAAAAACAATTTTGTGCCATAAAAAAAATGCATCTCACAACCCATTATCTAGACCGTCCATTTTCAAAAAATTTCTATATTTATAGATCTACTTGATTTTAACCATTTATAGAATTTAAAATTTTATAATTGGATATAAAAATAAATTTTCAGATAATCCTAAGAATTTTTTATACCTAATTACTTGTTATGATAAAATTTGGAGGTACACCTTAATTGGATTGTTTAAAGTTGCAACCTTATAGAAACCATACCTTTTTTTTGTGGCTTCTTTACCGTGCCAAAGAGATGTGCCAAAAATTCTGAAAATTGGGGAAAAGCCCAAGGCCCCAAAAATAGGATGAGCAAAGCATTTCCTTGGAAAAAGTGCCAATTGAGTCGCATCTACATGACTCGGGTCTAGGTCTAAATTAAAAAATGGACTATATACAGATCGAACAGGGAAAGCTCAAAATGACTCTCTGACTCTCTCTCTTCGGTCCATTCATATTATATTATTATTATTATTTTATTGAAATTGTTTACAAGGAGACAATTTATTTTTTTAATCAAAACGAGTAGTTGTAAGAGTATCGTCGGATCCTTCCTGAAACATAACCTAGAACCAGGTCTCCATAATCTAAGCGAACTTGAAACATGCCATTGGGAAGTGATTAAGTAATTAAACCTTCATGAATTAATTTTTGTTCTTTCATTCCAAGTAACCCCCTTCCTTGATGTATCAACTAATAGAGGATAAGCGGCATTAGCCAACTTGTCTCTCCTCTCTTTTTTAATAAAATAAATAGGAGGTTACGGATAAAATTCGTATACTAGAAGGATCACCATATATAACATAAAATATCTCCTCCAATTCCTTCTTGTCGAGCCTCTCGATCTGTCATTATACCTCGAGAAGTAGAAAGAATTACAACCCTTATTCCACCTGAAATCCTAGGAACTCGTTGATAGTTGGAATAGATTCGTAGACCGGATCTGCTTATATGTTTTAAAGTCTTTCTATATGTTACACAAAGTTCAAAAAAAACATTATAGATTTCATGATTCACCCAAGCCATGCAATTTGACATTTAATAAATGAGAATAATTGTGACCTCCATGTACAAAAGATAAAGAAAAAATTTTATATAAGTATGCACAACCTTTAACCTTATATCGTTTCAGATGTTTGGGGGGAATGATGCAACCTTATACTGTAGAACTACGAATGCACCTCAAAAATCCATCGGAAAAAGTAGTTTTAATGTTGAAAAACCCTTTGATTGATCATCTCGATATCGAGATGTATGACCATGAAAAATAAAAAGATTCTAAGTCTCAAAAATAGTGCATTTTACAACATACACCGTCCATTTTCAATATTTTCATACGTTTATAGATCTACTTGATTTAACCATTTTTTAAATTTAAAAATCTATAATTAGACATAAAAATAGATTTTGAGATAATACTAAAAACATTTTACATCAAAATTATATATCATGATAAAATTTGGAGGTGCACCTTACCTTTACAGCTACGGATGCATATGAATGCCAACTGCACCCAAAGATAAATAGTATATTTATAGATAATCCCTATTTTATTTTATATATGGGTGAGGTTTGCATAACTTAGCAATTTTAAACAATCAAAGCAAGGCATACCTCCAAATTTTATCATAAGATGCAATTTTGGTGGAAATTTTTTTAGGATACCCCGAGTATCTGTTTTTATCTCTAATTATAAAATTTTACACACAAAGTAGATTTGTAAACACATGGAAATTTTGAAAATGTGCGGTCTAGGTAATATGTAGTAAAACCAGTGCTCACAAAACCGGCCGATCTAACCGTTAACCTAACCGCCTGGTTAGATCGGAATCGGTTACTAGCGGCTTTCGGTTTTAGGCGGTTTTAGTGATCAACCGGTATTTAAAAAAACAAATTCAAAAAAATGTATATATATTCTCAAAAATAAGGAATTTGATTTGTAATGCATTTTTAAATGTTCTTTACATTATGGTAAAAATTAAAAATTGTTTTGGTCATTAATACTCACTTTTATATTTTCCCATTTTTTTTAGAAAATTTAAAAAATAGCCCCTGAAAAATATAAAATGGGTTAAAATCCATTTTTTTCATTAATTTTCAATTTCATTTGGATGTGTTTTGTTTTAATTATTCCTTATATGCTTTTCGTATCTTAGTAGATTTTTTTTGTATATTTTTTATTTTTCTCTACACTTTTTTGACCGCCCGGGACTTGTCCGGTTAGAGGAGTTGAATCAGCCGGTTTACGGGTTAGGCCAGTTAAACCACTTCCAGACCCATGTCCGGTTCACCTTCCGATTCAATTTTACGAACATTGAGTAAAATGTACTATGTTTTGGACTTGAAATCATTTTTTCTTTTCTTTATATCCATATATCTCGATGTCTTTTCCAATGGAATTTTGAAGTGCACCTTAATTTTACATTTTAATATGTCAAACCTCCTATAAACTTGTTTTTTATACATAAGAGAGAGATAGAGTGTGCCTCTTAAAGGCATTTAAGAGAAAAAGATAGCGTGCCTCATGAGGGAAAGGTTTTTATACTTCCTCTACAACATAGAAGAACTATCCTCCCCTTACCATCCAGCCGTCTAATTTTGATCAAGAGAGCCACTCACCTTAAGTCCGACGTCTTAAAGTAATTTTTTTTTAGTTTTTTTTATACAAATTGTATGAATATGAAATTTGGTACGTTCCATCTTCTCATTGGGGCGCACCTATAAAAAGTATTAAAAATAATTTTTCAATAAAATATAATGATCAAAATACCCCTTGAATCTTTCAAGGGTATTTTGATCATTTTATTTTATTAGAAATATGATTTTTATATTTTTTGCTAGTGCGAGTATAATAGAGGATTGGATATCCAAAATTTGGTGTCAAAATAAATGATAGAAAAAAATTAAAAATAAAATAGTGTAAAGAAGTGACATTGTGATTGAGACAATCTTAACCCTCTATTCAGAATGGATGGGATAAGGGGAAGTATATAAGTTTTATAATGTAGGAGAAACAAAAACTTGCCTGCCTTATAAATGCATCCAAAAGAGACTGCATTTAGAGTGGTTTTAGGCATGGTGAATGAGGTTGGGAGGAAGACAAAACATGCCCATTATAAAAGAGAGAGATAGAGAATGCCTGACCATAAGGGCGAGGAAAGAAGCAAAACAAAAAGAGTATCAATCAAATTGAAAAAGATTGGAAAGAAGACTAGAAAGATAAAACTGATACAATCATGTTTTTATTTTTAATATTGTGATTGGAAAGAAGACTAGAAAAATAAAACTGGTACAGTCATGTTTTTATTTTTAATAATTTGTTTTTCATTCACGATTTCTTACTATGATATGTAGTTTTTCGATGGAAGACTACAACCTAGGCTGTTTTATGGTTGGGGGATTGCAAAGATAGAAATTATTTTGTTAGATGTACCCTATGTTTATCGAATATGTTTTCTTTTATTTACAGATTTTTTAATTGACTCTGAAAATCAGCTTTGAAGCAAATTACAATGTTGGTTTGTGATAGAAATTGACAATCAAGTATTTTTTTAAAAAAATGTGTTTATCATTTATGGAATTTTATTATAACATGTAGTTTTTAGATAAAAGAATAGTTGAACCATCGATAAAACAATGATTCAAATCAGCATTTTGCCCGTATTATATAATGGACCCTATGGGATCAAGTCCAATTACTTGGTCGGGTTCAGGCCCGCATAGTGCAGTCCAAGCAAAAGAATCAGATGGGACCACACGCCGGCGGGGCGGGGCGGGGCAGGTAGGGTGGGGTGGGGTGTGACCACGCCCTGGGTTACACCATTGAGAAACAGTTTGGTTACCTTTGAGAAACAGTTTGGTTCCAATAAAAGGAGAAACAGTTTGGTTACACCATTGAGAAACAGTTTGGTTCCAATAAAAGGAGAAACAGTTTGGTTACCTTTCCCCACGAAAGAAATAGACGTTCTGATAAACAAAGAAATGGTTTGGTGAATTGTCCATTTGAGCTACCAAATGATGCTCTTGGACAAGAGATGCAAACAAAAAGGAAAAACACAAAGATGATAATCGACAAAAGCAATGAATAGATTCCCCCACGTTGGGTATTACACTAACACCCCACCTTCAATCACAATATCAGATGATATGGGTCAGGTATTTCCTCACAGAAACAAATAACCAAGAAAAATACATCTCTTTCTGATGAAAACTATACCAAGAAAAGGCATCTCCTCACATACACTAAACAGCCACCAACAATCACAATATCAGATGATATGGGTCAGGCATTTCCTCACACAAACAATTAACCAAGAAAGAGACGTCTCTTCTGGTGAAAACTTAACCAAGAAAAAGGCATCTCCTCATATAAACTAAACCACAATACATTCATGAGTGCAGTTTGTATAGAGCCTAGGCTCTAAACAATCAAATTAGAGCCCACCTTCAAATAGTGTCAAGAAATGATGTTTCAACATTGGAAACCTTTATGATAGCCTTAAAATATATTTACATCTTTAATTATAAGATTCAAAGCTTCAAAAATAGGTAGATTGAGCCTATCTATGAAAACTTGAAAATCTTGAAAATTGACAATCCAAAAATGCGCTACAAGATGCACTATTTTCAAAACTTGAAATCCATTTTTTTTTTTTCATGCCCATGCATCTTGATATGGAGATGATCAATTTGAGAATATTTGGGCATCAAAACAACCTCTTCTGAAAATTTTGAGGTGGGCTCTAATTTAATTGTTTAGAGCCTCGGCTCTATATAAGCTTTTTCCTACGTTTTATTCCCTCTCCTATTTGTTATGCAACCAGAAAACTTTCCCAAGCTTACATTGTCCCTAACCCACCACCATATTTGAGTAAAAAGCAAGCCAATATCCAAGTGGACACACCTGCAATTTAATTCAATGATTTTGGCAGCATTTTATATGAAGGCTTAGAAGACAAGCGAGCTCATGGGAGCAAGGGACATGAAATTTGTGGGTTTACACAAATAACTTGAAATATACAGAGTATGATAATTTTACTGTCATAAGATGCCAGATCCATTAAATTGGGTCCTAGACTCGATTTTGGCACACTGACGCTTGCAATATCTTCATCATCTAAGCTTCCAAAAGTTGTTGCTAGCTAGGAGTAACTATCTGCAGACACAAAACAGGACCATATATTAAACACCCGAAAGTTAATTTAAGAAGGGAAAGACTTATTTTATAACATTATATTATCACAAAATCCCACATGGAGTTATCAACTATGCCTCAGCACAAGTACAAAATGATGGACTTGCGGGGAGAAGGGCTTATTTCTCCTATTTTGTTTCCACAAATGGACCAGTTGAGACCACACGACACACAGTATAGTACTGGTATACTCCATGAATGCCGTATGCTCTCGTTTAGGATAAAACTGTCCCAATCAACTTTAGCCCAAGTGCTGTAAATATTGAAAGACCCATATATGCAACATAAATTTTCATTTCTTAATCAACTTATGGGGTTATGGTATTCACTTTTTCCTTTCTCTATTTTTTTATTTAGCAAGTATGAAATTCAAACCCCTGACCAAATGTTGACATGCACAGCTTCAAGGCCAAACACAAGTGAATCTAAAGCTCCTATACTCCCCCCCCCTGAAAGTGGATACAAAGACGACAGCAAATTTTCAAGCCAAAAAACAAGGCAAAATGGACACCTTCAACAAGCCACTTGCTAAAAACCAATCTAAGTGAATAAGTTACAATCTTTTTACATAACAATTACAATAATTTCTAGCCTTGTATAATCACTGTAAATAAACTCAAATACCAACCCCTTATGGAGCAATTACAAACAAAGCAAGACTAACTTATGAATTACACTTTCATAGCACAAATTACATAAACTATGTCCCAAAGCTTAAATACATCATGCAACTAATCTAAACAAAATTCTAAAGAATAAAATCAACTTAACAGGGAATAAGAATGCCAAATTGAAATAGGGGAGCCATGTTTCGAACCCTTTGTGCCGGGCCCACGCAATCGGGTCCTATAAGGACTTATTTTGTCCCTTCGAATTGTACAAAAGTGGTTCAATCTCACAAGAGTGTCTAATCCAAATGGGAAGAAATTACATACCTTAAAATCACTTCTTAAGATCTCGACACACTGGCATTATCATCTAAAACAAAATGCAAAAGATTTGAATCGAATCGGATAAAGAACAAGAGAGTTATGGCCAAACTACACACGATGGTCCCTCGGACCACCAAAACAATCTTGTATGGAAAGATTATGAACTCCCATAGGTAAAAACGTAATGAAAAAGTTTTGAAAGTGGAGTGACACTCTGAGACTAAATTATTTGATGGGTTTGAAGCAAAGTAATTAATGGATACTATGCACGATCACGGATTCTCAAGTATATAGGTTATAACTCATGAAGGGCCACACTATGAATAAGCCTGATGAAAAAGATGATCAAATGAGGATTCTAAGATCAATGAAACTTTTCTAAATTAAAAACCCCCGCAACTATAGATGCCAAGGATATGATCTTATGAGAAAACAAAATTCAATAGAGTTTACCCCCACACTATGGACTTAAGCATAAGAAAGGAGGACCACCATTAATGGAACTCTAAAATATCTCTCTTCAATTTTCTCTCACAAAACCTTAGAAGAAGGGGAGCAACAATTTTCCAAAATGGTTAAAGAGTTGAGATTGTTAGGGTTTGAAATTTCATGATGTGCTTTTATAACATGGGTGTAACTTTGGATTCAATCAACACCCTTGATGCACTAATCCAAAGGCACATGAAAGGCTAATGTACCTAGCCACCCATCCCCATCCAACCACTAGGATGAAGGCATGGGAATTCACACCATTATCACTCACCCTAACCCTAAGTTATGTCACTTTACCATTTTGTCCTTGGCCCATGTTTTTGTTCCAATTGTATCCAATATGGCCTTACAAAAATACCCGTAGTTTTTTTTAATAATGTATTAAAGTAGATAACCACAAAAGCTAAAAGGCAAAGAAGTAATTGGCAAAGCTCACATGTGGAGATATTCTTCTTTATCAAAACCAATCACTTTGTAGATCTAAAATTTCAAACCAATCAATTTAAAGATAATATCCCCTTCACACATGCGTGTGAAAATATTTTTCAACTCAAATTTGAAAATGCATTTTCTCTTTAATATCAAATATATTAATTAATTAAAATTCACACATGCCATGCATGACCCATGTGTGAGTTAATTAAGACATGTGACAAAAAGGAGGCCTTAATTTATAACATTATATAACAAAATATAACAAGACACCATAACACAACCCCTTATAAACAAACAACCAAATGCCAATCTAGTCCCCTACATAGGGATCAGTGCCCAGCTGGGCGGTGATCCTAAAGTGAGGTGTGGAGTGCCATGTGGCAGCCCTATGGCCACTCGGACGCCACATGGCACTACCAGGTCAGGACTAAAGTGGAATTTGAGCAAAATAATATAAAAACCCTTATTTTTTAGCAAATAAAATTCCGAAAAAGTCTCTACAATTCACAATAAATATTTAAAGTATTTTTGAGCAATTATTAGGTTTTTCGCATCATTATAAAATTGGACAAAAAGTATAGTGAGATCTCGGGCTAATAACTATAGGTATCGGAGTACTCCATTAAGCTAGTCCCGAATGATGTTCTGCCTAGTCTCAGATCGACCCAATAGACCTATGTTCCACAATCTAAAGCAGGGACACATAATTGGCCATATCAAAGCCGTTGAGCCAGAACTTCCGATCATTCCACTCTCGATGGATTACAGGTGTACCCCTGTGGGACCTGATCCAACTCAATTACAGGGGTCCTCTCAAAGCACATGTACACTGGATCTTCCAAACTCGGATAATGCATTTGGAAGAGTGGCTTCCCATACGAAATGAAAATACACACGCCATGCAATGGTCTCGTGTCAGGATATGGACTTGTGTCCCATAAGTCTTGACCATTCCATACAGGACGAATACTCAATAAGTACTCGGGTTCTATTTTTCTCATTTGGATTCTCCAAGCCCTGGCCGATTGCAGCTAAACATGAGGCTAACCTATAAAATCCTGACTAGGAGACCCTCACACCTCCTTGAGAAATTGCTTTCTCAACACGTGAACTCTCGATGCCTCATGCGTACTCGGGATAAAAGAATCTGGGCTCTATTTCGCAAGATACCAAGATTTCAATCTCTTAATCGCTCCCACTGAATGAGAGACAATTGGAATTTAGGCTATATTTCCAACATTCTCCCACTTGGCTTTTGAGGCTTGAAGTCGTATATATCTCTCTCTCATTATCGTTCACAATAAATCAAAGCATGCATACTTATCCATGGATTTATCATTCATAAGCAATAGACAAAGTAATAACAACTATGTCAACCTCCTTAAACCCATCCCAAGCACATGCCTCATAAAATCATTTGCCCCCAATCCTTTAGTTAATGGATATGCATGCACAGCGTCAGATGGAATGTAACCAACTTCTACTTCACCAGCTGCTATCTCTTCTCTTACTCTATGATATTGAGCTTTAATGTACCTTAACTTGCGGTGGAACCTTGGTTCAACTGCCATTGCTATTGCAGCTTGATTGTCACACATGATTCTAATAGTTCCATCTTTTAGAGGGTTGAAGTTAAGATGATTCAAGAACTTCTTAATCCAAATGGCTTCTAAAGTTGCGGAACTTAAAACCATATACTCGGCTTCCATTGTAGATAGGGCTACAATGTCTTGCTTCTTGGTGCGCCAAGAAATGGCACCACCCCCAAAAAGAAATAGATAACCCGAAGTGGATCTCGAGTCATCCGGGTCTCCTTGATAGTCGGAGTCTGCGTATCCCAAAACTTTAAGCTCACTCACAATGCCATAGGTTAATCCATAATCAAATGTTCCTTTCAAATATCATGATTCTTTTCACGGTTTTCCAATGTTCTAATCCAGGATCACTTTGGAATCGACCAATCAAGCTTTGAGCAAAAGCTAGATCGGGTCTAGTTCCCATGGTTAAATACATTAGTGATCCTACGACACTCCGATACAGGATCCTTTCCATCTCATTTCTCTCATGATCATTGTTTGGTTTCATATTGATATTTAATTTTTCTCTCCTTTCCACAAGTGTATCTATAGGCTTAGATTCACTCATACCAAATCTCTTAAGAACTTTCTTGCAATATGCAGATTGAGATAATTGAATAGTACGGGCTGCTCTATCTCTTATAATATGAATCCCTAACACATATGAAGCCTCTCCCATATCTTTCATATCAAAATTACTTGATAGCATTGCCTTTGTGTCCCTTATATGGTCTAGGGTGCTACTAGCTATTAGAATGTCATCCACATATAAAGTCATGAAAGTAATGTCAGTCCCATTGGTCTTATGGTGTACACAATGGTCATCCTCATTTGATTTGAATCCATATCTAATCAGGGTTTGGTAGAACTTGAAGAACCATCTTCTTGAAGCTTGTTTGCGACCATAAAGTGATTTGTTAAGTTTGTACACGATCTTTTCCTTTCCTTTCATAACAAAACCCTCGGGTTGGTTTATGTATATATCATCTTCTAGGTCACCATTTAAGAAGGCGGTTTTCACATCCATTTGATGCAATTCTAGGTCAAGGTAGGCTGCTATGGATATGATCATCGAAATTGAAGACATTTTGGCAACAGGTGAGTAGGTGTCAAAAAAATCTACCCCTTCCTTTTGAGTAAAACCTTTTGCTACAAGTCTTGCCTTATATTTTTAAATATGCCCTTCGGAGTTAAGTTTCTTTTTTAATATCCACTTACATCCAATGGGATCTAAGGTTACGTGGTAATCGGACTAACTCCCATATATGGTTCTTTATGATTGAATTTATCTCATCTCGCATGGCTTCCTTCCATAACTTATTATCCGGACAGGACATAGCATGTAGGAAATAATAAGGTTCATCATCGGGTTCTTCACTAATCCTCTCATAGTCCTCCCCAAGGTAAGTGAAAACAGGTAGGTGGTCTCTTTATTCTCTCACTTCACCTATTCTCTCACTTCACCTAAGTGGGATGGTTTCAATTTCTTTGTTAGGCTGAAGCTCATGGAAGTCTACTCTCTTTTGGGTTGATTCTCTCTCAAGGAATTCATCTTCAAGGAAATGGGTATCAAGGCTTTCAATCACATTACGATTCAAGAGGTTATAAAACCTAAAACCCTTCCCATGACTTGGGTATCCTATGAAAACACATTTTATGGTTTTAGGATCAAGTTTGGACCGATTTTGGGATGGTATGAGAACATGGCCTGAACATCCCCAAACCTTGAGGTGCTTTATTGAGGGAGGTCGGCCCATGAAGAGTTGGTAAGGAGTTGATTGAATTGCTTTGGTGGGAGTCCGATTAAGGACATATGTGGCAGTTCGAATCGCCTCCCCCCAAAACTCTAATCCAAGACAAGAGATACTCATTATACTTCGCACCATCTCAACTAGGGTCCTATTCCTTCTCTTATAAACCCCATTTTGTTCGGGTAAGTAAGGCATGGTGGTTTGGTAGACAATCCCCGATTGGACACAAAGATCTTGAAAGGCTTATGAGGTGTATTCCCCACCCCTATCTGATCTAAGGTTTTTGATAGTTCGACCTAGTTCGTTTTTAACTTCCACTTTATAATGTTGAAATTTGGTTATGGCCTCACTTTTGTTTATCATGAGATAGGTGTGACCAAAACGGGAATGGTCATCAATGAATGTTATGAAGTACCTCATGTGCCCCATGGTAGGCACACTCGTAGGTCCACACACAAATGAGTGGATTAGTTCTAAAAGACTACCTTTCAACCTTTTGGTGGGATTTCTTTACCATCTTTCTGTTAAGGCAAGCCTCGCATCTATTATGAGAATCGATATTCATTTTATGAAGCAATCCTTCTTTCATCATAATATGCATTCTCGATGGATTAATGTGACCTAACCTTAAATGTCATAAAGTAAAATTTTGTAAATCATCACCCATGTAAACAAACTCCTTTTTCATTTTGATTTCATAAAGCCTTTGAACCAAGTGGCCTACAAAAACAAGGTCTCCATTAATAGAGCCATCGTGCACATAGACCTTTTCCTCCTTGAACAAGAGCACAAACCCGGCTTTACTCATCTTGGAAACCGAGATGAGATTCTTCCTCATCCCGGGTGCATAGAGAGTGTCCTTAAGCATGAAAGTCTCACCATTAGTGCGCTCTAACACATAGTCCCTTTTTCCTAAGACCCTTTCCATTTGATTTCCATCCATATAAAGATTATGGGTACCGGGTTTGACATCATAAAACCTTCTAAAGCCCTTCATAGAATTTGTCACATGGATAGTAGCCCCTGAGTCGAGAACCCACACATCCGCCTCCTCATTGACAATCAAAGTCTCAGGGACCATGCAAACTCTCTCTTTCCTTGGTCCTCCACCGGTATTAGCTTGAGGCTTACCGGTATTGGGCTTAGGAGCAAAATAAGGGTTTTGTGGAGGAGGATACCCACAAATTTTTTGGGTATGCCCGTATTTCTTACATTTAAAGCATTGCACCTTCGAATAATCTTGGCTTGAGGGCCAAACCGACCTCCCACCTACCATCATGGGTGTGGGTGGTGGTTTAGGCCTAAAAGGCATGGGGCTAGCATAGTTTGATGGGTAGGCATGGGTTTTAGGAGGGTAAGGGCTAAATGGATAAGGGGAGTAGGCCCTTTTGCTTCCCCTTCCCTTTCCATTTGCCTTTTCCCTTTCTTTTCTTATTCTTAGCATTATCACTGCCACTCACTCTTACATTACATGTATTCACCGTAGAAGAGTTAGGAAGAGACGAAGAGATAGGAGTAATGAGTAAGGGAGTAGAAGAAGATGAGGGTTGGTGAGATTTTACCATATCGACCAAGGAAGATGGTCCATCCATTGCCATCCTTCTTTGCTCTTCCCCTTTCATGAAAAATGCAATCTCCTCCACTGTTGTAGGCGCATCTTTTGGCCATCAAATTGGCCACAAAGGTCTCCCATAAGGGACAGATCGAAAGCACAAATATCGTCTTTTGTGTCACCTCGTCATATAAGTGACCGGCTCTCTCACTCTTTCTTATACAACTCTTGAACTTTCTTAGATGATCACCCACTTTGGTGTGATCATCCATTTTGCAATACATGAAATTCCTCATTCTAATGATCCTTTGAACTTCATTCAATGTGTCGTATTTCTTTTTCATGCTCTCCATAATATCTTTGACACATATGGAATTCTCATACTCCATAACAAAAGAATCACTCATGGTTGCAAAAATAATATTCATGGCACTTTGGTTTTTGCTATGCCATGTCTCATATGCAACCTTAACAACTTAAGGAGCATTTATTGCAGGCGGATTAGGTGGTCTAGAAGTCAATACTGGCAATAGACCATCTTCATGAAACACAACCAATTTTCCTTCTCCATTCGGAGAAGTTAGTTCCATTGAACCTCTACTCCTTTAGCAATTCGGTGAGTATTGAACGGGCTGCCATGGGTTCCTATTTGACACTCTATAATCCCTCTAAAGACCTTAAAAGAAGAGGCTGTAAATGAGACTAGCTCTGATACCAATTGAATATGGATACAAAGACTAGAGGAAATTTTCAAGCCGAAAAACAAGGCAAAATGGACACCTTCAACAAGCCACTTGCTAAAAACTAAGCTAAGTGAATAAGTTACAATCCTTTTACATAACAATTACAACCATTTTTAGCCTTGTATAACCACTGTAAATAAACTTAAATACCAACCCCTTATGGAGCAATTACATATAAAGCAAGACTAGCTTAGGAATTACACTTTCATAGCACAAATTACATAAACTATGTCCCAAAGCTCAAATACATCACACAACTAATCTAAACAAAATTCTAAAGAATAAAATCAACTAAACAAGGAATTAGAATGCCAAATTAAAATAAGGAAGACATGTTTCGACCCCTTGTGTTGGGGCCGCGCAATCGGGTCATATAAGGACTTAATTTTGTTCTTTCAGATTGTACAAAAGTGATTCAATCTCACAAGAGTGTCTAATCCAAATGGGAAAAAATTGCACACCTTAAAATCACTTCTTAAGACCTTAACACACTGGCATTATCATCCAAAAAAGAATGCAAAAAGTTTGAATCGAATCGAATAAAGAACAAGAGAGTTATGGCCAAACTACACACGGTGGTCCCTCATACCACCAAAACAGTCTTGTATGGAAAGATTATGAACCCCCATAGGTAAAAACGTGATGAAAAAGTTTTGAAAATGGAGTGACACTCTGAGACTAAATTATTTGATGGGTTTGAAGCAAAATAATCAATGGATACTATGCATGATCATGGATTCTCATGCCTATAAGCTATAACTCATGAAGGACAACACTATGAATAAGCATGATGAAAAAGATGATCAAATGGGGATTCTAAGATCAATGAAACGTTTCTAAATTCAAAACCCCAGCAATTATAGATGCCAAGGATAAGATCTTATGAGAAAACAAAATTCAATGGAGTTTACCTTGATAAATGTACACTATGGACTTAAGCATAAGAAAGGAGGACCACCATTAATGGAACTCTAAAAGCTCTCTCTCTTCAATTTTCTCTCACAAAACCTTAAAAGAAGGAGGGGAGCAACAATTTTCCAAAAGGGTTCAACAGTTGAGATTGTTAGGGTTTGAAATTTCATGATGTGCTCTTATAACATGGGTGTAACTTTGGATTCAATCAACACCCTTGATGCACCAATCCAAAGGCACATGAGAGGCTAATGTACTTAGCCACCCATACCCATCCAACCAATAGAATGAAATGATGGGATTTCACACCATTATCACCCACCCTAACCCTAAATTATGCCACTTTACCATTTTGTCCTTGGCCCATGTTTTTGTTCCAATTGTATCCAATATGGCCTTACAAAAATACCCTTAGTTTTTTTCAATAATGTATTAAAATAGATAACCACAAAGGCTAAAGGGCAAAGAAGTAATTGGCAAAGCTCACACATGTGGAGATATTCTTCTTTATCAAAGTCAATCACTTTGTAGATCTAAAATTTCAAACCAATTAATTTAAAGATAATGTCCCCTTCACACATGTATGTGAAGATATTTTTCAACTCAAATTTGAAAATGCATTTTCTCTTTAGTATCAAATAAATAAATTAATTAAACTTCACATATGCCATGCATGACCCATGTGTGAGTTAATTAAGACATGTGATAAAAAAAGGGCCTTAATTTATAACATTATATAACAATATATAACAAAACACTATAACACAACCACTTATAACAAGCAACCAAATGGCAATCGAGTCCCTCGCCTAGGGATCAGTGCCCAACTGGGCGGTGATCCTAGAGTGAGGTGTGGGGTGCCATGTGGCAGCCCTATGGCAACTCAAACGCCACATGGCACTACCAGGTCGGGACTAAAGTGGAATTTGAGCCCTTATTTTTTGAGCAAATAAAATTCCAAAAAATTCTCTAAAATTCACGATAAATATTTAAAGTATTTTTGAGCAATTATTAGGTTTTTCTCATCATTATAAAATCGAACAAAAAGTATAGTGAAATCTCAGGTTAATAACTATATGTACTCCATTGGACTAGTCCCGAATGATGTTCCGCCGAGTTGCAGATTGACCCAATAGACCTATGTTCCACAGTCTAAAGCAGGGACACATAATTGGCCATATCAAAGCCGTTGAGCCAGAACTTCCGATCACGCTCTCAATGGATTACAGGTGTACCCTTGTGGGACATGATCCAACTCAATTACAAGGGTCCTCTCAAAGCACATGTGCACTGGCTCTTCCAAACTCGGATAATGCATTTGGAAGAGTGGCTTCCCGTACGAAATGAAAATGCACATGTCATGCAATGGTCTCGTGTCAGGATACGGACTTATGTCCATCTAGGGCAAATACTCAATAAGTACTCGGGTTCTATTTTTCTCATTTGGATTCTCCAAGCCCTGGCCGATTGCAGCTAAACATGAGGCTAACCTATAAAATCTTGACTAGGAGACCTCACACCTCCTTGAGAAATTGCTTTCTTAACACATGAACTCTTGATTCCTCATGCGTACTCGAGATAAACTTCATTTTGCAAGACGTCAAGATTTCAATCTCTCAATCGCTCCCACTGAATGAGAAACTACGGTATTTGAAGCTATTGTCATTCATGCTTTGATAAGCAAATCAGTTAGCCCACAACTGGAATGTTCAACGACATGACCAAAATGATAGCCATAGATTAAAAAAATTGGACTAGAAACACCTATGGACACAATGAATGAAAGAACTTCAAGTCCTAAAACTAGTCTTGTAACAACTTATCTAGACAATCTATTTTCAAGACTTTCAAGTATTTATATGTCTACTCTGTCTATACCACTTCTGGAATTTTAAGTTTTGTAACTAGGGATGACAATAGATTTTCAAGCCATCATAAGGTTTCCAACACCAGAGCTACATCTCCAAGCAAAATTTAGAGGCGCTCCTTACTTCTGTAGTATAAGGAGGGTGCCTTATAAAAACATCACCTATTTTTAAAAGTATAGTAATCAAAAAACAAGAATAAATAGAGAATCCTGATATCAATCCCATCCTCCAAACCATCCTTGTAGGCTGTAGATTGTGAAATCAATGCCCGCTCTCGAAACCAACCTTGAGAACTGTAACGCTGCAGCTATTGGTGGGATATATAGAATACCTATGGGTTCTGATCACTACCAACATGCAGTATTGACCTCTCAAGTAGTTTACATCATGTACAGCACGACAGATTTAAACTGCTATCTAGAAAGCACTTTCATGGGACTGTATAGCGCTGACACTTGGCAACACTAATGCAGAGGCTTTATTCTGAGTGCACTTGCTGGTTTTCAACCACTAATGCAAACTATGACCACGAAAACAGAGACAAAAAATCATCGACAGGTGGTCGTTAGCTAGAAACTAGTGAGCAAGCAAAAATATCAACACAATATCAAAGATGCTAAGTTCAAAATCAAAAATTTTTTGAAACTCCTCCTGGGATTGAGATCCCTTCAACAAGGATCATGCACCTATTTTCAATGGGGCCACGATCCCCCTTCCATAGGAATCAAGATCCCTTTTAGTCAAGGTTTGAGATCCCTATAAGATAGGGATCATGATCCCTTGATGGAGGGAGTGGCTCTAAGATCACCAGAGATTCCATGTGGGGATTGCCACCCCCCAAGAAAGCTCCCAACACCAATGGATCTTAATGCCTAAAAAGAGTGCACAAGCTTCCACCAGGAAGAGCCAGCATCCTAGGGAACTTGAGTAAGCTATACTCAAAGGATTAGAAATATAATGGGCATTATAATGGTATGAAGAATAACAGTGTTACTTCAAACTTTACCGCTCAATCCAAAAACAATCATTATGTCCATGATAATGGTAATGGCTCTTGGACACTATAACAGTCAATAGATGAAAATTCTGCCACCTTGCTACCTAGGCAGCCTGCCGACAAACTGCCTAGGCATAGCCTAGGTGGTGGGGTCTGGGCAAGCATCCTAAGGCCTGTGCCAAGGCAGTCTGGGCATCCACCTAATGCCATCCCTTAAATAAATATAAATAAAAAGGACATTCAAAAATAAGTCTTTGTATTGCCCTTCTCTCTCTCTCTGTGTGTCTCTCGGGTCCATGTGCTCCCTACAAACATGAGAAGAAGGAGAAGAAGATGGACTCCAAGTGTTCAATGCACAGCCTCTCTCTCTCTCTCTCTCTCTCTCTCTCTCTCTCTCTCTCTCTCTCTCACATACACACACACACACATACACAGAGATACAAATCGCCCCAAATGCTCCCTCTTCACATGTAAGAAAAAGAAAAAGAAGAATACGACTTCTAAGTGCTCGATGTGAGGTGCCTCTCTCACACACACTCTCTCTCTCACAAGATATCCTCCAAGTATTCGAGACTTCTCCCTCACAAATATAGATCCAAAAGGAAGAAAAAAGAAAAAAAGAGGATGAGCTTTAAGAATTTCATATGAGACCTCACACACACACACATGTGCACATGCATACACACACTAAACACACACACACACACACACACACACACACACACACACACACACACACAAACACACACACACACACACATTCACAAAACACACACATACACACAACATATGGCCGCCCCAACCCCAACCCCTTCCCTTAGGGCTGCCTATGTATCTAGGTGCCTGACTAGGCAGCCCGGATCCTCGGCCGCCTAGGTGACCACCTCTGCCTTCGTAAACAAATAATAGTGTAATATCATCTTTAAACCTTGGATATAATGTGCCCTTTTGTTCCTTCAATCATTCTCTAGCTTATTATCCATTTAGAATCCCGAAGACCCAAGAACTCCTTACTGCCGAAACAACCAACTATGATGTCGCTGTTAATATTCCCAAGGATGTCAATACAAGCGGCTTCCATTCCCAAGGATGTCAATACAAGCGGCCGGAAGCCACTTCAGCAAGAAAGAGGACCCCAACCCACTTTCATTAACAAATCCAAATATAACACAGACTAAACCTGAAACACCACTTCATTTTCTTCTTTTACTCTGCATAGATTTCCTATGAGATTGCCGTAGTTCTTAAGCTAACAGAATGCAATCTCTAGGAGGGAAGTGACAGGAGAAACAGTTATCTAGCAGTGTATTTGCTGAGGTTGGGAAAACAAAGGACGCCCATTAAGTGGATAGACGCCTTCTTCGACAATTAAGGGCCGAAATTCTTGGACTTTGATGTGTTTCAGGCAAAATAGAATGGCTAGGCCATATAGAGCATTCTGGGTATGAAACGGCTCCAAACAACAAAATCACTCTCATAGCACTTATATATACCTAGCTTCACAAGTACACAACCAACCTAACAGAAAAGGGAAAACAAGCTCCATCTTCTTTTTTGTAAGTTCAACAAGCACCTTACTTAGGGGACACTCCTGCTGTTGGAACATGGCTCCTGATCGCATGGGATCTCAATCCTATTTAACATGGGATCATGATCCATAGTCGTTAGGTACAAGAATAGATGAATTTTTTTTTTTCCTTACTTACCAACCATCATATTGTGATATTGTCGTTAATATTGACTAGAATGTCACTACAAGTGGTCTGGAAGCCTCACTTGTTCTTGGGATAAGTCAGCAAGAAAGAGGTCCCCCAACTATTTTAAACCATAGTTGTTGAAAACGCCTGGGAACCCGAATCGTCTCAGGAATCACAATCGCAGCCGCCTAAAAGATTCATGTTTTAGGAATCAAAGTCCGTACAATGGGAATCGTGGGGAACAAGATTCCTAAATTCCTGGAATCGCATCTCAAAAAAAATAGATTTGAGATTCATCAACATCTGGAATCAAGATTCTAGCCTCCTTAGAATCGAGATTCCCATCCCCTGGAATCGACACTCAAGGAGTCAAAATTTTTTTTTTTTTTGAGTAAATTGAAGGAGTCAAGATTCATTGATATGTGGAATCAAGATTCCAACATCTATGGAATCAAGTTTTGACATATGTAGAACATATCTATGTTGCAGTTTAGAATCGTGATTCCAACATCTTTGGAATCGTGATCCAAGATCCATACCAGTTTTAAATCGCAAATTACATTAGTATGAAATGAATGTCTGTCACCCTTAATCGAGATTTCAATTATATGGAGTAGGAAACCCCATACACATCTTGAGCCTTATCAACTTTAGAACCTACATTACATGTCTCTTATTAGACTCGTAGAGAAAATTTTAAAATGATTGTGTTGACTATTGGACTTAGTGTCGAACAATCTACTAAGAAAATTATCTATAGAAGACATATTTATAAATTGTGATTTTGACTTCATTATTATATAGACAATAGGATTATGTAGACAAAATAGGATTATGTATCTCTAAAAGATATGGAAGCAAGATTCCATATTGATTAAATTGCACTTCCCTACTCCTATGAACTGATGTACTATACATTGTAGATTCTAGATTCAAAACCCTAACAAAAAGAGAATCATTACATGTACAATCATGTATCACTCGACATGGAGTCCAGATTCAATCTTTGTTGGAGTCACAATTCGATGTATTTGGGAACAACATTCCACAAATAATGGTCTAAAGATGTATTGAAATGAGATCCCTAAATTAAGGAATCGAGATTCAGTGATTCCAAGAAACGGTTTGGGTGAAGATTCCTTAACGTAATTGCCGAATCGGGTTCTCGAACTGGAATTGCGGGGTCGGCAAAGAGATTCCAATAACTATGTTTTAAACCCAAAAATAATACATATTAAGCCAAAATCCTCGCTTCATTCTCTTGGTTTTATGTTGTGTTGATAGACCCATTAGAAGGCCAAAGTTCTCAACCTACACAGTACTTGATCTATAGGGAAGTGGAAAGGAGGAACAACTAACGCATTTGTTGAGAATAACATAATCAATGAGGCCCACTAAATGGATAAATGCCTCCTTGGACAATTGTTGTTAAAGACACCGACCAGTGACCAAACCAGTGAGGTCACCAATCCAATCGGTCCAGCTGGACCAGAACAGTTCACTAGCCAGACCTTTCATGAAATAATAATATAAAAATTGGAAAACTACATGAACGACAAGGGCCAAACTCTCATCATCATAGACCATCACACAACATGTACACATGATAGTCGCATTAGGAAGTAAAGCACCATTGAAGGTGTTGCGTGTACATGTGCGAGAGATAGCCTCATGCACCATATTGTAATGTGTGTCCATAGTTATGTGTGACCTACGCTTGTCCCTAGGGGGATCCTATAGTTTATAGACTAGAATTAAGTTTATAATAGACCACATGTCCTCCAAAATTCCATATCTCTTGATACACTCCAATAACCCATCAAGCATAAAAGTAATGAACTGTTGAAATTTGAAGGCACATAAATTCATACGAACTAAAAAACCGAAAATCTTCTCATTTTTTGGTTACTTTTTATAATTCAAAACAAAGAAAACAAAAAATAAATCAAATGCACTTACTTGAGGGTTGAAAACTGCATATTGTTTTGCTAGAGTTTTCTAGGAGAAGTCGTAAAAAGTTTACCCAAATCTTAGGGTTTTCTTGGTTGAGAGCGAGAGAATCACCAAATCCTCTTCTGTCTCTAAAAAAGTGATTTTTATACCCCAAAGCCCACTCAAATGTTATTTTACCACAACACCCCTCACCAAACTCAGAAGTACAAGGGCCCGAATTCTTAGGCTTTTAAAGTGTTTACTGGCTGAATACAAAAAGCGAAGCCATACAGCCCATTCTGGATATGAAAGGGCCCTAAACAATACAATCACTATCATAGCACAAATACAATCACTATGTCTTATGTCTCTATCCTCATCACTCGACTCCCCATGCAGAGCACAAAAGTGAAAAGGCTTGTACTCGAGATCCTCTTGGGGTGAAAGATCACCTTCTCTTGCCCATTATTGAGACTCGTGAACTGTTGCGCCAGCTGCTATACTTGTCTTTCAAATTCCTCAATTTTGTCAAGGGATCACATAGTGGATCTATGAAAATCCCCCTTCTACGGCCTCTTCTCGTTGCCATGGATTCGTCGAAATCACAAATCCTAAACAAATAATCAATGAAAAACTGCTGAAATCAGCAAGATCTACGTTGTTTTGGTAAAACCTTAGCCAAAGTCAGCAAACCCTCGACCCCTACTATAACTTCCCCGTTTTGTTGTTGACCTAGGGCACCAAAAAAAAAAAAAGGTGCTACAGTAACTCCGTCAGTGCTACAGTACTTTCTTCTCCATACCCCAAGCTAGGGTTCCAAAATCCTACGCTTTTTTCTCTTTCAATTTTAAAAGTCATGTGGAATTAACCCCCTCAAGGCCCCACACACCTCTTATACATTATAATTTAATGTTCTAAGTACAGAAAGCGTCCAAACAAATAATACATTGACCCCATATATCCTAACTTAAATTTAAAATTTTGTATTGACAATTTTGCCCCTATGAACAGTATTTGTGAGTAGTACTAATGAAATAAATAAAAAATATATAAAAACCCTAGAACTCTTAAAAAACTAAAACCCCTAGAAATAAACCCTAAAACTAAAATGAGAATATGCATCCTTTAAAATTAAATAAAAAAAAGTAAGCATAATTTTTTCCTCCTTCACAACCATATGAGACAGTGGGACCAAGTTCTCTGCATACACATGCACAAGAGGGTTTTTACTAGGGTTAAAGAGACCAAATGGAAGGTTTGAACTTTATCAAAAGAGCATCTAATTCTCAACACTTACCATATGGAACCCATAACAATTGAGCTAGACACAACAAATTCACATGAAATGTCACTAATGCCATACTAATTTGCCGATAGGAAAATTTCAGTAGTGCCCCTTCCTGAGCTTCCATTTGTGAATGGAAGAGGAATCACAATTGACATACTAGTGGCATCTCCAATGGACATGGACAAACACTTCAAATCATATTCCATTATAGTTGCATAAACCAATTCATCCCAACACATAAAATATGCAGAATATGGAGAAAATTGCGGTCCACAAGTTTCTATTCATAAAAACACTAGCTTGCAGTTCACGAAGTGCAATATTTGACAATCTATTGTCATTATTCATGATTACGTGACCTAGGGACATCAAAGTATCCAGAACACCAAGGGGGTATCATGTTTTAACTAGTTTGAAGTATCACAGGCCATAAGAAAGATGCCCGCATGAGATTCTCCTCTTATTTGTAACAGGAAAAAGTATGTATCCTTGAAAGTTGACGCATGCTAGAATGCGACAGAAAACAAACTACAAACCAGTCCAAGCATGACGAAGTTGAGTTCAAAGATCTAAGTTTCATCGATGTGGATGCTAAACTCCCCCTAGATTCCATGTTTTCCATCCAATATTTGCCTCTTGGAAACATGTAGCTCTATTTGACTTACCAAATCACTAATTTGTTAATGAAAGCACCTTGCCCACGCCGCATATCAAGATTGCTGAGAGTTTATTTTGATTTTAGTAAAATTTTTGTTGACTATCAAAAAAAAACGAAAGATCAGGAAGCCCAATTTTTCAAGCATCTAAAGTTACAATCCATCACCAATGCCATACAATCCAATACAACAGGAGCATTTGTAAAGAGCCGTGCAAATGGTCTAGTTGTATATTTGGCGACAAACCACGACTGATTTTAAATTAAGAATAACTTGTCTGTGGAAAGAATGACAAGGCAGACATTGGATACTTAAGACAACTTAATATATTTCCCTTTTTCTGATAAGACAGTTTAGTATGTTAAAAATATGATCTTGTGAAAAAAACCCAAGCATGGGTAACAGACCCTAGACTACAGCAGTGTTATACTGAGCAAATATCTGGTCAAGCACAAGAAGTGTTCTATTCATACTGAACATACTAAACTTCGGAAGACCAAAATGACAATCAATAGTAATGTAATACTTTGGGACAAGCACAACCCAATAAAAGAAACAAGGCTTCAGACTGGATGTGTAGATAGCTTTTCAAAATTACAAATCATGCACAAAAAAGACCATACACTAACAAAAAAATGAAGGTTGACTAATAAAAACAGTCAAAATATAGATGCACTAAATCCAAGATATGCTATAACCTTTAGAAGTGTGTACTCTATGGATGAGCATTTTCTAGTTTTAGCATGTAACTTAAATCTCTCATGGCTCGGGGTAAGAACATGAGTATCACAACCCCAAATTTTTAAATGATCCAATCCTGGTTTATGTCCAGTCCTTAACTCATAAGGTGTTCTCTCTACAGCTTTTGAGGGAACTCGATTTAAAATATACATAGCACTATGCAATGCTTCACCCCTTGTGCTAGCCCTCATCAGGGAACCTTAGTGTAAACCGTTCAGCTTTTGAGGGAACTCGATTTAAAATATACATAGCACTATGCAATGCTTCACCCCAAAAGATTGAGGACATGTTAGCATGACTCATCATTGAGCACACCATGTCCATAAGTGTTCGGTTACGCCTTTCGGCGGCGCCATTTTGTTGGGGTGTGGGTGTGTGGAGCATGGTCTTAGAGTGTATTATCCAATTTTCTTTACAAAAAATATCATAGAACAATATTCCCATCAGTTCGTTTGAAGGATTTTAATTCTTTTATCTAATTGGTTTTCAACTTCTAATTTAAATTCTTTGAACATATCAAATGCGTCAAATTTCTATTAATTAAATAAATGTAACCAAATCCTGAATAATCATCAATGAATGAAATAAAATATTCCATACCCCTATGTGTTTTTACATTAAGTGGTTCACAAATATCAAAATGAACAATTGACAATAAATCACAAGATCTAATTGCCTTACCAAAGCGTTTTCTACTCATTTTTCAAGATAGACATAGTTCACAATTTTTAAAATCTAAGTTTGTCATTTTAGGAATCAAGACATCATTAACAAGTTTAAAAAATACCAAAGGGTTGTCCACTCATTTTTCCAGATAGACATGGTATACAATTTTTAAAACCTAAATTTGTCATTTTAGGAATCAAGCCATCATTGAAGTTGCATGACGAGAGATACACAAAGGACTCTTGCATCAAGTAGAACATCTATCCCACTTCCTACTCCTAGTATTAATGACTTGGGTGGGATTAAGGAAAGGGAAGGAGAGAGTAGGTTAGAGAAGGCCTTCAGCACTGTGACTAGAAGTGCACTTGACCAATTGATTGCCTGGAGTCTCATTCAACTTGATAAGGTCCCATTACTTTGGGAAATAAATATGTACATGATAATGTTTCAAAATGATATGTCCCCCAAGAAATGATCGGCTTAGGATTCCCCTCCTAGGTGCCAAGAAAGCAAACATAGAGAAATGTTTGAAGTCCATTGAAGCTTCTTGGGCATCTAGGGGTGTGTCATTAGTGAGTCATGGGTGGACTGACATCACAAAGAAGAACCTTATAAATTTTATGGCGGCATGTAATGCTAGTCTATTATTTTTTAAAGTTATTGATGCTTCAGGGAGGTAAAGAATGAAAATGATATGGCTTGTCTTTTTCTGGAAAATAATTTCAGAGATGGGACTAACAAATGTGATGCAAATAATTATTGATAATGCCTAAATTTGTCATCATGTTGGGCTAAAGGTGTTAAGTGTCCATCCATCTATTTTTTGGACTCCTTGTGTGGTCTACAGGCTAAACTTGGCATTGAAAAACAGGTGCGGACCAGATAAGTTGAAAAATATCCTCTTTGTCAATGTATGAGGGATTTAGATACACATTTGAGAATAAAAAGGAACTGTCTTGTGAACCATAGTGTTTCCCTTGCAATCCATAATAATTATGTAATCCTTCGTCTTATTCGTGTTAAACAGACACTTTGCATCGACTATAATCATGGTTAAGAGAGTAAAACAAGCACAATCTTCTCCATAACTTATGGTGGTTGATTCTGATTGGAGGCTTTATATAGATGGACGATGCAGAAAAGGTGCAAAGGATTTAAAATTGTCTTCTAGATGATATGTGGTGGGAGAAAATTGATCTTCTGCTTGGTAGTACTGGACAAATTTTGAGGATGAGGAAATTTGATATAGATGAATATGACAAGTTAGATACAATGATTAAGTAAGTTCGTAATATTATTTTTTAAAATGAGGGAAAGAGCACATTTTCGGATGTGAATACTTTTTATCAAGAGATTCATGGAATCCTACATGCTCTTTTGGGAAATTAGCAACACGTCATTACATTGTTTGGTCCATTCTCTAAATCCTAAGTTTTACATTAATCAGTGGTTTGTAGAGTCTTCTGACAGTCTTCCCCCTTACTGACACACAATCAAAATTCTTGTTTCTC
Organism: Amborella trichopoda; assembly: GCF_054954075.1. Classification (NCBI taxonomy): domain Eukaryota; kingdom Viridiplantae; phylum Streptophyta; class Magnoliopsida; order Amborellales; family Amborellaceae; genus Amborella; species Amborella trichopoda. The sequence goes on from NC_142336.1 coordinate 43,464,191, forward strand.
TCGCCTTTATTCAGTGTTATCTGAGTTGCAAAAGGTTAATGACTAGTATGCTACATCCTTTTCAGGTACTGGTTGTCATAGTAATTGGGAAAATTGCATGGTAGATATTCAGAAAGTCCTAGATCTTGGAGGGGGATTCATGGATCATGACCTCGAAGATCAGCTAAGTTAGCAGACAGGTATCTACTTTTGAATCAATTAGTTGTTATTATTGTTATTTAATTTCATTTATGTAGATCTTTTAAAATCATGTAAAAAATAAATTATTTCATAATGTAGCTCGCTTAGTCAATATTTAATCAAGGGTGTGGTTTGCAAAAGGTTGCAACTTTAAACAATTAAAGTAAGGCGCACCTTCAAATTTTATCCTAAGATGTAATTTTGGTGTAAAAAATTCTTAGGATGGACTGAGAATCCATTTTCATTTCCAATTATAAAATTTTAAACTCCAAAAATGGTTCAAGTCAAGTAGATCTAAAACACATGAAGATCTTGAAAAAGGACAGTCTAGATAATTTGTTGCAAGATGCACTATTTTTAGGACTCAAAATATTTTTTTGTTTTTATTTTTTCCATACATCTCGATGTTGAGATGATCAATTAGAGGGTTTTCCAACATCAAAACAGCCTTTTCCAATGGATTCTTGAGGTGCACCTTATTCCAACATTTTAATCATGGGACAAGGTCTCCCTTCCCAAACTTTAGGGAGGGCTGGGGAATAGGATCCTCAGAAAACACAACCTCGCTCTACTAGGGAAATGGTGGTGGAGGTTAGCCACTCAGACTAACTCCCTCTGGGCTCAGGTCCTCCGCAGCAAATATAGGATTCCGAAGATGCTTGGGTGCCTGAGAGAAGATCCTCAAATAGGACCTTAGGTGCGTGGAAGTCCTTCGCGTCTTCTATCTCCTTGTTCAAACAATTCATTCGCTTGCATCCTAGGGAAGGTTCTAGAGTTAGATTCTTGTCAGATCTCTGGCTAGGCCACAGTCCTCTAAGGGACCTATTCCCATCCCTTTACACTCTTGCCTCCAATAAAGCTTCCACCATTGCAGATGAAATGCTCCTTTCAGGGGATAGAAGAGTCTGGAACCCCTCATTCAAAAGAAATCTCACAGTGGAGGAAACTGCCCATTTCCTTTCTCTCTCTGCAACTATGCATTTCAACTTCATTGACCCTTTTGGGAGGGATTCTCTTGTTTGGAATGTCTCCTTCTAGCATTTTTTAGGTGGCCTTGTTTTACAAAAAACCTATCCAACCTCACCTTCCCACCAACCACATCTCTCTCCTCTCCAAGGTTTGGTCGACTATTGCCCCTCCTAAAGTGTAGACCTTCAACTGGATTGTATGTTCCCAAAGGGCTCTCACAGTTGACCAGCTCCAAAAGAAAGGGATTCCTATCCCTAACAGATGCCTACTATGTCTAAGCGTGGAGGAATCGAACCTGCACCTTGTCATCCACTGTAACATAGCACACGATCTGTGGGACCTCTTAATCCAGCTGTTTGGACTCCAATGGGTCACCCCACCTTCAGTCACTGTTCTAATCTCCTCGTACCTCCCCTCGCATTGGCTAAAGGCTGGAAGAACCTTATGGAAGGCTGTTGTTGCAACAACTTTATGGGTCATTTGGTTAGAAAGGAAAGTCAAGATCTTTCAAGGCCACAAAATTGAAGTTCTAGCACTTTCCCACAAGATTACTTCTTTAGTAATCTTTTGGGCCTCCAACCATAGGGCCTTCTATGGGATATCGGCAAACACCTTCCTCAGCCAATGGGAAACATCCTCCACCTCCAACCACAAAAGATTCAAAGACCCAACAACTGGTTGGCCCCTGCAGAAGGAACCATCATCAAACTTAACTTCGATGGTTGATCTCTAGGGAACCCTGGCCCAACAGGAGCCGGTGGAGTCTTTTGCAACCATCAACACAACATTCTGCTCACTTATTCCGAGCAATTAGGCCATGAAGACTCTCAGTTCGCTGAAGCCATGGCTCTGTTTTTGGGGATTAAACATTTCAACCGTACTTGGGGATCACACCTTTGTGTGGAAGGAGACGCTCAAAATATTATTTCCTGGGCAGCCAGAACCACACCACCTATGTGGTACTTATTCTCTATAATTGATGAGATTGCTTACACTTGCAAGGATATGGTCGTCTCCTGGAAGCATATTTGGCAGATGTCCAATGAGTTTGCCGATCTTCTAGCGAAAGATGGAGCTAGGACTCTAACAGAAGAACTCGCCTAGATGAGTATTTTTTTGGGTTGCAGTTGTTCATTAGAAGCCGCCGATCCTTGCTCTGGACCACTGTGAGCGTACCTTTGCTTATTCACACTTGATGTAGTTCTATAGTAGCCACCGGTCCATCTCCTTTTTTGGTTTGGACCACAGTAGGCGCACACTTCTTTACTCACAATCCAGTACATCCCTTGTAATCGGGCAATTCTATTCGACCTATTTTTTGACAGAGAGACCCGACTTGTGGGTACTCTCGAACACCCTTTCTGTATCATGTTTTACTCTCACAGCAATACAAAAGTTAACTTTATCACAAAAAAAAAGGTTGCAACCTTATATAAACTGTTCCTTTAATCAATTAGTTGATATTTTAGTTAATTTAGATTCAATTTGTATAGATGCTACTTTAATCAAGTTAAAATTTCATAATGTAGGTCGCTTGGTCAACCGAGTTCATCATCATGTTATGACAGGAATTGAGTACCTTTTCACACATAAAAGCCTTAAACAAAGAGAGTCTAAGTGATTACTTTTTACAAATCTTATCACCATGATAGCAATATGGGATGAAAGGATTTACAAAAGATGAATTGCCAAGGAATGCATACTTGCACAGTGATCATGGAATTGATTTTGAAGTTATTTGTATATTAGAAATTTGGGATGAACTCTTTGGCCTTTGTTATTTTTCTTCCATGAATGTTGGCTCCTTATGTTTTTCTATCATGTCTATTGGGGGCTGTTGTGTCCTTATGATCTTTGGTTTTATTTAGTAGAAACCTTAGCTTTTTTAATACTAAATGGTTTTAAGAGAAACCTTGACCAGTTTAGTACTAAATGATAAGCAATACTAAAGAGATGGCACTTTTGAGTATTTTGTATGGTTTTATTAAGAGAATGATTCTTACTGTTAAAATAATAAAACGCAGTTTAATGGCTATATCCTAACAAAAAGAAAGGATGGGCTAATGAACAAACATTAGCCCATATAGTCATTAAGATGTGTTTTTTTGTTTCGGAAAAAAGTTTATAAGGTTGCAACCTTATAATTGGAAGTAAGGTGCACCTCAAAAATCTAGTAGAAAAGAGCATTCCAAAGTTATAAAACGTTCAATTGATCATCTTGATCTTGAGATGTATGGATATAAAGAAAAAAAAGAATTTCAAGTTTTTCTCATTAACCCATATAGTCATTAAGATGTGTTTTTTTGTTTAGAAAAAAAGTTTATAAAGTTGCAACCTTATAATAGGAAGTCAGGTGCACCTCAGCAGTCCAGTAGAAGAGTATTCCAAAGTTGGAAAACCTTCCAATTGATCATCTCGACCTCGAGATGTATGGATATAAAGCAAAAGAAGAATTTCAAGTCCAAAACTAGCGCATCTTGTAGCAAGTTATCTAGATCGTCTATTTTGAAGATTTCCAAGAGTTCATAAATCAGCTCGATCTGCACCATTTTTGGAATTGTCAATTTCATAATTAGGGTCAAACATAGATTTTCAAGCTATAGTAAGGTTTGCAAAACTACATCTTCCAACAAAATTTAGAGGTGCGCCTTATTAGTATAGTATAAGTTGGGCAACTTATACAAAACTCGCCGTGTTTTTATAAGCTCATCATATCTTTTAGTACAGTTTCTTTTCTCCTTAGCCCATCCTTGCCGTTAGAATCTATTTTCATACTACCAGATATTTGTGCAATTCTATAATTTCTATATTCTTTAACTTCTGCCTTGTTTATTATTAGTAGTGCCATATTGTTAATTTTTTTATGTTCTAACCTGTTAATGATTATTTCGTGCTAGCTGCAATTTTGAATGAAATTATCTTAACATCCCTCATTTTTGGGTATTCTTCAAAAAAACGTTATTGCTATTTTTCAAAAAACAATTATTGCTATTTTTCAAATTTTATATTTTATTATTTTATAGAAAATAAAGCATTTATAATTAATAAATGTATGGATATGTCAAGGAAGTATTAGGATTTTTTCCCACATAGTAAACTCCAACACGTACTGGACACTAACACAGGTGTCGGTGTCCAGTAACACTGGTTCTACCACCCTGCTAAAGGTGATTTACTATGGGTTTGGCTGGAAAATAATCCAAGATATTCAATCTCAACAATCTTGCAACAACACATACATGAGGAATAACTAGCTTTGCTAGGCACCCGATAAGATACAAGTTAATCTAAAAGTCATTAACTAAAGTGCATTGAGAGATGAATCTGGACTAACTGTATGAGGGAACCCACTCTTCAGGATTTCTTCCCCATGTAACTTATCTAACTAAACTTTCAACTAATTTTTTTACATAACATCTTAGCCCATCTCCAATCCTAAACTTCATCCCTTTACTAAGGTCTCTTTCACAGACAAATACCTGCCATGCTCCCAGATTATGTTGTACCACCTCGATCTCAATTCCCCAAGCATTACATCCACACTCATACCACCCTTCTGACAACTTATGCATAATATCTTGGGCCTTGTTTTGACATGTTTAATAGTAGTATCAAAAAAAAAAGATGTGGTTGTTACTTTTATGAGCAATCCTGAAAAACTGTAGTCTTCATAGACCAGAGAAGTCCCATCTTTTGGGAATAGAGCAAAAACTTTTTTTTTTTTTTTTTCCTATTGTGGGAGGGACATTTCAGTATAATTTTGGGGATAAGAGGGGGTTACATAAAATAGGCCCCCAGGAATAGCAGCATACCAAGCTGGGATGCCAAAACTCCTAAATTGGTGTAGAAAAAGGGGCGGCACTGCCAAATTTTCCCGTATCCAACCCAAACCTTAGGTTCTTTCCCGATTTGTGAATGACACTTACTCTAGTAATTAGCCCCCATGTTTCTGGATTCCAATCATCCAATACATTCAGTTTACACCTATCCTCCCATTTGAGCAGAGATGTAATTTGTGACTCCCCTTTACCTCGTTTTCTTTATAATTTTTTATAATGTTAACTTAGTATCGTCTCTAATTTATCAGTCATCCTGACCAAATCTGGAAAGTGGACCAATAATTGAAAGGATAATGCTATGAGTGGTCTTAATGACAGCAGCTCAACTAGCTAAAAGAGAAACTGGTTCTTCCAAAGTATCAACCTTTCTGAAAATATATTGGTTTATGCCTGAAATGTGTCTCAAAGCTCCGGGACACTTGCAAAAAAATGAATAGGCTGACAAAGTCATTATTGTACTCACTCCATCCTAAACCACCCAGTTAATGCAATTATACAAAAAATGGGTCAAGCTTGTTGGGATTTCTAAGTACCTTGACCAGATATCTTACAATTTCTTCACTTGTTCTTCAAAAGAAATATTAATTACATTCAGTGATCTATCATTCAAATTTTGCAGAAATATCCAACCATGTTTCCATATAACAATCTACAGATTTCAAAGAAACATTCTCCTAGTTCCCAATACAATAAGGAAGAAAGCTCATAACACCTTTTGCATAAAGGAACATTCTCCTAGTTCTCAATGCAATGAGAAAGAAAGCTCATAACACCTCTGCAAAAGTTTGTTGAATAAAATAAATTGCATAGAAGGAACAGATATAGTGGTGTGAAAGAAAGAAAAAAAGGCAACCAACTTCTCTCCAGAGCTCAATACAACCTCACCACTACAATCCAAAGCGACAACATGTATCTTGTCAAATGTTTAGGCCACTGTGAAGTTATTTCCAAAACCAGACAGCTCAAATTATGAATTATGCAATAATGCCATGAAAAGATTACTTGACATCTTCAAGTTCAATCTCAATGCATGTTTAAAGGGTCTAGAGTAATACAAGATTGATAACATATTTTTCTTTCTTAGAAAGGTTTAAGCGGTTCAAGAATTTTAAGAGCAATATATCCCCAAACAAAATCGGAAAATCCCATGATTTCCCTAGTTGCATATTTCAACACATTCTCTGACTATAACTGAGGGAGCTAAAATGCTTCCAAATTGCCCCTAAATTATAATATAAATAAAAAGCGACAGGTTGTTCTTTAAAGAGGATCATAGAAAGAAAAATAAGAAACACTCAAATCATTTAACAGAGACAATCCCAAAAAACAACACTAACGCCCTGAACTTTAAGCCATTCCAAGGAAAAACCAAGGAAATGAAGTTAGAAGAAGGATCAAATACAAAGGTCATGAGCAAACTGTAAAATCAACAGTTTCCCTGCCTCATTTTGCAGCCAAAAAGATCAGTTATCAAGTTCTTTGACATTGTTCATGTCACCAACAAATTGGACCGAAAACTACTTAGCACATACAAAACCAATCAACGATTCAGAATGCCTGAGACGAGCAATAACTAAAGATGACTAAAAAAGAAGACCATGTGTTGACTACAACTAGCAACAACAGTAACTTTTATCAATCTTTTGACAATCCCGAAAGAGTATAAGCTCAAATAGAAAGAAGGAGATAAATATGATAAAGTACACATTCAGTTAAGGTAAGCAAATCAAGAATAAACAGCCTGAACGAACAGCACTCCACGCAAATATGAGCCACAGCGAAGCAATGCATATTACAAGTATATTGGAAATTCTACATCACTCCTAACAAGAGCATCCCATCTCAAATTTTCTTGAGAAAACGTTAACTCATCCCAACTCAAATTTCACAAACAAAAGCCAAAAACACATCAAAAATAAAAAAAAAACAAGACATTAACAACTGGTTTCTCCAACACTACCTCACCATCTATCAACAACTGGTTTCTCCAACACTACCTCACCATCTACCACGGAAACTATTAACAGTTGAAATCAAGAAACAAAACAGAACTAGAAGAAAAAATTTGAAAACCCATAATAATCTAAAACACACCCCAAAGGCCAAAACCAACCCTAAAGTCCATAAACCAGAGAGGAAAAGAAAAAAAGAAAAGAAAAGAGAAGAGAACATACATAAATCTAGATCAATAACAAACAAAAAAAAAAGACAAAATAAATAAAAGAAAAAAAAAGTCCCATAAACACGGAGAAAAACCAATAAAAAAAAAAAAACAGGAAAAAGGAAAAAAGACAGGCAATCAACTTTACGTACCACTAGCCCCTTGGCGTTTCGCCTTTTTCATCTTAGGCAGTTTAAGCTGAACCTCCATGAAAGTCTGCATCCTCTGATACTCCACAGCCTTCGAGAACTCCATTCTCTGCTTCTCCAACTCCATCATCTGCCTCTGCTTCTGCATCTCCACTCTCTCATAAATCTCACCAAACCTCGCAATCGCTTTCGCTAACTCTTTCACACCATCCTCAACCCCAATATCTCCGCTCTCTGAAGAACCTGAATCTCCATTAACCAGGTTAGAATCCTCTGGAACTCCTCCTCCAGCGCTACATGGCAATGGCCTCTTCTCCTTGACGGGCCTTATAACCAGAGGAACAGCTTGCGGGATCTGATGGTAAGGGTGGACAACTGCTAAAGGAGGAGGCGAAGCCTTCTTCGAAGGACCTAAGAGATTATGGAGGCGATCAAAGAACGGCCACTTGCTCTGGAATGATCCATCCGACTCTGACGCCCTGGCTTTCTCGAGTTTGTACTTCTTCTTCAAGGTGTCGAGCCTGTTCTTACATTGAACATCCGTTCGTCTCGGTCGAGACACGGACCCATGGCGTGAGTTCACTGCATCAGCCACCTCTTGCCAGTGCTTCTGCTTAAGGTTCCCTCTGTTCAGCTCGAGGTATCGTTCGCCCCAGGCGTCAATCAGGGTTACCGTTGCACCCTCGCTCCAGCAATCTTCACGTGTGGACGTGGAAGAAGGGGAGGGCCTGTAAACCGTGGCTGTCATGACTGTATGAGTTGCAGAGGCCGGTTCTGGTTCTTCCATGACCGGAATTAGTGTTAGGATTTGGAGATCGAGAGGCGATCTTCTTCTGGTTAGGGCTAGGGCTTGGATGTGGCAGCAACTATTCTCTTCTGGTTAGGGTTATGGTTACGAAATGGTGGTATTGGCCATTGTCTTCTTCTGGTTAGGGCTAGGGCTGAGAAGCGGTGGCGCTGGTGGCGTCGAGATTAGGGTTAGAGAGGGGAAGGCCACCGGATTTGAGGCCGGGAGTTGAAAAGGGTATGGGGGGGAATCCGGTCAGTCGGCGATGTGGGCGCCGACGGGCACCGTTGACGGGCTGCCATGGCCCCCCGGGTGTCGCAGCGCAGCTGGCGACGCAAGGCCGTTGTTTCGGGTGGTTTCGGCCGGGTTATGGTGCCGAATAACCGGAAACTTTCGCCAATGTTTCGTAGGTGTAAGGGAATTTTGTATACTGAGAAGCATCGATCCGTCCACACGCGACAATGCACGGAATTTTAACGAAGAAATCTCGTATGGCTAGGTTTGGACGTGTACAAATATTTGAGAACAATTTTGAGATAATTATTTTCAAAAAAAAAAAAAATTGAAATTGTGAGTTTTTTAAAACTTAGATTTTACGATCTAAAAATTAGATACTAATTTTTTTCAAGTGTATAGAGGGTACAATTAAGAATTTATTTTATTTATTGAGGTTAATCTATAAGTTGAAAAGGTTATATCGGATAGGAAAATCAGGTTGTACCCAAGAGAGTAAATAGACATTGGAGTAGAATAGCTTTTGCCTTTTTGGATTGTCTCCTTTTGGGATTATCAACACAAAATATTGAGATGCACTTTAAGTTGATTGGACAACAACAGTAGGTTCTTAATATGGAGAGAGTTTATATTAAATTTTTGGTAACTTCAGTCAAAAAAAAAAAACTATATTAAGATTGTAACTTTTTTCATAATATAGATATAAGGTGTACCTCAAAATCTAATACAAAAAAGTGTTTTAAAACCTTCCCATTTAATCATCTCAACTTGGCGATGTATGGATATTAAGAAAAAATAATTAAGTATTGAAAATAATAAATCTTCCAACTTTTAATACTAAAAATATAAAAAAAATTTATATCAAGATTGTAACTTTTTTTATAATATAGATATAAGGTGTACCTCAAAATCTGGTACAAAAAAGTGTTTTAAAACCTTCCCATTTAATCATCTCAACGTGGAGATGTATGAATATTAAGAAAAAATAATTAAGTGTTGAAAGTAATACATCTTCCAACTTTTAATACTAAAAATATGAAAATTAATCTTTTTAAGGGCAAAAACTCCATTCTAAAATATGGAAAAAGTTTAGACAATTCTATATTAAACTGTATAATCTACCTGAAATGTAGTTCCCATGTTGCATTTAAATACTACCCAAACAGTAATAATAAATACTACCCAAACCATTTGCATGTAATATATTACGCAGTAATATATTACGCCAGTAATATATTTCACAGACAATATATTTCATATCCAAATGACCCCTAATAGAAGATGTTTTGTTTTTGATATCCAATCAGCCACTTCCTCCTCCTACTAAAGAAGTGACAAACGTCGAGAAACAACCAATGAGGGTTATGTCCCTACTAACCCTCATCGGTTGCTTGTAATCATTATTTTATATAATAAAAAAAAAACTCAGTGGGAGTATGGTCCAGAGCGACCGAGATAAGCAAATATTATTTGTCCAGACTTTGACTAGGTTTAATGCGGTAGGCCAGACGAGTTGGAAAACTCTTAATTACCTGGGCATAGAACACAACCGCTAAGGGTTAGCAGGGATATTCCTTGATGCGGTTGGAATTACATAGGGTTGGGAGTCAAGGGACTTTGTGGCCCTTGTATGTGATGATAGTCAGTAGAGATGGCCAAATTCTCATCTTGAACCACAATATGATATGTACATATCACAGTTGTGTCGAGAAAAAAATCACCATGAATTTCCCAATAAAAGTATTGAACACTTGTTCAACACCCTCATAAAAGTACTGAGCATATTGGAGAGGCCAAATGGCATCACCAACCACTCATAAAGGCCCTTTTGAATTTTGAATGCAGCCTTGCACTCATCTCGAGGTCAAATACGGAATTGATGGTACCCAATTCTTAAATAGAGCTTTGAAAACACAGTAGCACGAGTCAATATATCTAACATATCATCTAGGTGCAGAATTGGGAGTGGTACTTGATTGTTATCTTGTTAATGACCCTAATATAGGCAACATAAGCTAAGTCTCATACTTTTTAGGCCTCAACAAGGGTGGGACAGCGCAAGGGCTCATGCTATATCGAATGAACCCCTTATGTAGAAACTGTGTAATATGTCTTTGCAACTTGTCGTGCTCCATTGGGTTCATTCTATATGTAGTATTGTTCAGTAGGCTAGACTCAAGAACGAGGTCTATGTGACGTTGGATGTCCCTCATGGGTGGTAACCTCTCTAGTAGCTCATCCGAAATGACATCACTGTAGTCCCTAATTAAGTACTCTAACTGTGGTAGAACCAAACTAATAGGCTGGTCGTCTACTTTGGCCACTGCAAACAACATCCTCAACTCCTCCAATCCCTCCATAAACTCTGCTAAAGAAAGATTGCCAGCACACCCTTCATTTGATTTGGAGGCACTTTCCTTCTTAGATGGACTGAAAACTACTTTTATCTCATCTTTGATAAATGAATAAGTGTTTTTAAATCCATCATGTATGATGTGTTTATCATACTACCATGGTCTAGCCAATAATAAATGATACACATCCGTAGGCGCAACATCGTGCCATACCTCATCTTTATAATGCTTTCCTCTAGAAAAAGAAACTAGACAACGCTTAGAAATTGTTACCTCATTTCTCTCTTTGAACCAAGCTATCTGGTATGGTTTTGGATGGATCTTTGTCTTCAACTTCAGCTTGTCTACTATCTTCTGAGAAATATATTTTCACATCTGCCCCCATCAATGATAAGATTGCAAACCTTCTCGTCGGTTGTGCATCGAGTGTGAAAAATATTTGTGCGCAACCAATCTGCCTCATCTACTACCTTGGGTGTCATATGCTGCACCGAATCACCAAAGCCTCCCCATGGTCACTGAAGGTTACTTCATACTCTTCCCTCTAAAGCTTCTTTATCATAAACAGGGTCCCCAACAAGAGATAGTTTATTGTCCTCCTCAACAATGGGCACAAATTTTTTATTCGGGCATTGAGAAGAGACATGACCAATCCCCAAACACTTAAAGTATTTTATGGTGCTATTGTTTGGGCGATTTTGGCAATTAGAATTAACCCTAACACCCACATTTTCTTGTTGTTTGGATGGACAAGCAGGCCATGAGGACTGTCCAGCCACTAAATTTCTATTATTTCCCTTAAATTCGCTTCCACGATTACATGAGCTACCCTAACCTACGACCAACCTTGATGATGGACGTCTCAGCTGAGCTTCAACCTTAATAGTGAGGTTGTAAGCCTCATCTGAGATCCAATATAGCTGTAAAACCACCACATCTTGTATAGACGATCTTAGCCCACAAATATAGCGAGCTAGAGACTGTTTTTCCCTTTCAACCACATCACTGCTAGCCATCAACTCATAAAATTCATCGGTATACTGCCCTAAACTATTTTCTACTTGATGAAGATTATTCATCGTATGATAAAGGGACTGCAAATAATTTTCAAGCAGGTATTTTTCTTTTAATTTCTTTTTCATCTTCTCCGGTGTATTAAGTTTGGGCTTTCCCATCGTCTCTCTTCTAACCTTAAGTTTTTCCCACCATACCTAGGCTCCCCTTTTTAATTTTACAGTAATAATTTTACCTTTTTATTTTCAGGTATCTCCTTATAATAAAAAACCCTTTCTATTGTATTTAACCAAAATATAAATTCCTCGTGCTATAGCTTATTGTCAAAATTAGGTATATCTACCTTTAAATCAACATCCTTAGAGTGACGCACCCCATGTCTAGGTCTCTGGTCACTATCCACATCACTTCACTCCACATGCGAAGCATGATAGTTAAAAGGGTTATTCAAAATCCTCTTGGGTTGAAAGATCATCGACTTGCCCATTATTGAGGCTCACGAACTGTTATGTCAGCTGCTGAACTTGTCATTCAACTTCCTCAATTCTCTCATCTTTGGGATAATGGAGCGGGTCCACAAAAATCCTCCTTTTATAGCCCTTCTCGCTGCCATGAGTTCATCAAATCATAAACCCTAGATAAATAATCAATAAATTTTTTTAAAAATCAACAAGATCAATGTTGTTTTGGAAAAACTTTGGCAAAATATTAGCAAATCTTAGACTCCAGTGTAACTTACCATCTTTGTTGTTGATCCAAGGCACCAAAAACTGACACTACAATAACATCTATACATTGCTATAGTAGTTTTCGTACTATGCTACAGTAACTTTCGTATAGATCACGGCCTTTGATACCAATTTGATGTAGAGAATTTGAAGCAACATTAGAAAGTCAGCAAGAAAGTACCCTGACATATGCAATTTTGGAAAAACTATAAGGCTTTCTCTCACTTAGGGCTCAAGCCTTTGGCTTTTCTTCTAAAACAAAGTCTTTTTTTTTCTTAAAAGATGAATACGTGACTGAATGTCCAGTCATTTACGCCCTTCTTTATATTGAAAATTCATTGTTTTGGATAATACAATTAACTTTTGACCAAAAGGTCATAACTTAAGTAAAACTTCAAACTAAACTCCCTAACTTTAATTAAAATATCTAAAAAGTTCCTAGCTAGTCCAACAATGAAATAAATAAATAAAAACATCTTAAATAACCTTAAAAACTTAAAAAAATTCAAATTATTTATTGGTTTTCTTGTTCTTCTTGAAATCCCTCCTAGGGTTTTTGTTGTTCTTAAAAAAATTGCTCGTGGCTACTTCTTGTGCTTTAACCATGATCATCGGAAGGCTTCATACTAATAGAATCTACATCCTTTTCTCTAATGTTGACTTGAGATCTCCCAGAGGAACATGCTATGGCACCCTGCCATCATGACAAAGTCTAGAGGAGTCATTCTGAGTACACTACACTTCCTGTTGCAAAATAAAGATTTTGAGGGCGGACACACAAGGGATATAGTTAGCACACCATACATAAAATGGGTGGTTATCATACACATCATGTGCATCCACTGTCCGCCCTCTATGATGGATTGTAGTTGAGTGAATGTTATCAGGAACTACGCATGACTGATCTAAGATCATCCATTGTTGGATATGAATGGTATATGCCATGCGACAAATTGGCGCATATCGCCTGCCATTGCTTTTGGACTCGGCCAAGTTACTCAGCCTCAGCCTACGGGTAAGGTCGAGTACCATGTACCGATTTTATCTATATCTTATATATCTCCTTTCTAATCATATGCACTTGATTATTTTTTTATATTTCTAATCATTTTGAAAATACAAAATAAAATTGAAAAAAAAAAGAAAAAAACATTTACTACCATAAAGGGAAGAAAAATAAGTAATATAGGCATTATGATTAATTTTGATTGCAATCGATACAACTTTATTATGAATTTATTATATGTATCATATGATATATTTTTTGTATTTTCATATTATGTAATTTTGTAATAATATTTACTTATTCTTATATAAGTAAAAATAGTTTTAATTATGCATCTTTCTGTCTCTCTATCTCTCTCTCTCTCTCTCTCTCTCTCTCTCTATATATATATATATATATATATATATATATATATATATATATATATAATCAAATGTCCTTTTAAAATATCGCTTCAAGATAAAAAAATTTATTTAGATAATTAACAATTAATTTCATGTGCATATCACTAGTATATATAAAAAGAAAGAAGTGGGGATTTGGACCGTAACTATCGTATCATCATCAGCAATACTGATTGATTAATATGGGTGTGGTTTGTAGAAGGTTGAGGCCCTAAACAATCAAAGTAAGATGCACTTTAAAATCGTATCGAAATAGGAATATGTAATTTCAGTACTGTAAATTTTTTTGATGACCAAAAAATTTATTTTTATCTCTAATTATAAAATTTAAAGCTTCAAAAATAGTATAGATTGGGCAGATCTATGAAAACTCGATAATCTTAAAAATTGACGCTCTGGAAAATGCATCACAGAATGTACTATTTCCAAGACTTGAAATCCACTTTTCTCATGTTCATACATATTGAGGTTGAGATGATCGATTTGAGGATTTTTGCGCCTCGAAACCTCTTCTAATAAAATTTTGAGGTGTGCCTTAATTTGATTATTTAGAGCCTCGCCATTATAAAATAAATTTCCCTCAATTGTTACGTATGCGTTATTATTATTATGAGAAAATACCTTATGAGGTTTATTACATCTGCAATACAGGGCTAGCTGGCTATGGTGTACTCATCAGAAATAATTTGGGTCACATTATATTTTCTTATTCGGGTCCTTGTGGTATCATAACAGCAAACGAGGCAGAAGCACGAGGTTTATTAGAAGGTTTGAAATTGCTATGCACTTTGGAAGGGGGCACGATTATCGAAGGAGACTCGGCAAATGTCATTGCCTGGAGTAAGAAAAAGGCCCATATAACTTGGAGATTAAGAACTATTTTTCATCTAATATCAGATATTTTGTCAACTTTTATGGCAATGGTCCAACATTATTATAGAGAAGTGAATGAAGATGCCGGCGTTCTTGCCAAAGGAGGAGTCCATACTCCTTCTCTGTTGGTTACTTCGTTTATGAAATCTTATTTCTTTGTTTGAACATCTTGTATTTTATATATGAATTAATGATAAATCGTATTATCGTTCAAAAAAAAAAAGAAGAAGAAAATACCTGACGATAAATGTCTACATTGTTTATATCCTCTTTAGATTTTTTTTTCATCTCTTTTTTCTTTGCCTGTATTGGCACAACAAGTAAATTCATCGAACTGCACATGATCAAGATTCAAGAACCTCTTTTAGAAAGTTTAAGGGGTCCTGGCCTAGTGCTTATCTGTTTTAATAATATATGTTGCACTTAAGTTCCCTATAGTTTATTAGCAGCACCCCAACCATCTTATGTGAACAGAGATAGTTGTTGTGATACTTGCAAACCGTAGGGGATTGAATACTAACATTAACTGTTTCCCCTTGATTTTGAAGGGACTTGTATATTGGACACAAAAGGTCCATTCCATTAATATATGAACCAAAACAAACTGTATATTAAATATGTATTACTTAGGAATATATATATATATATATATATATATATATATATATATATATATATATATATATATATGGAAAAAGATCCTATCAGCCCAAGCGCATACTGCTACTGTAAACGTAAACAGCCCAGAATATCCAGTAGTATTTAAATTTTAATTTTTTTTCTACAAATCGGATTGATCTGAAATTTGAAACGTGAGTACATAAAAAATAGGTGAATCTTCTAAAAATATAAAAAAATGTATTTACATGAAAATATTGACCAAAATACCCTTATAAAATTTCAGGGGTATTTTGATCATTTATTTTCCAGATTATTTTTTTTATGTTTTTATTAGGTGCGCCTTGATGAGATAAATATACACGTAAAATTTTAAGTGATTTGGATTTATAAAAAAAAAAATTTAATTCAAACACGAAAAGAAGTCGTGATCGTCAGAGCTGCCCAAATTCAATCTAGGTCATTGGCGTTTACTGTAGCAGTCAGCTAGTGGGTGTACAGTGAACATTAACACGTGAATTTTATTAACTATAAACAAATGAAGTTACAAGGGAAACGAGATACATAAAGGTACATCACACAAAATTGGCAATCACTGATGAGAATTAAAAGGCACCTCCCTTGGCTAAAGAATAAGCTTTGAGCGTTTGCTTCACGGTAACAATGGAGTATGTCAACCTCAAAGAGATTGAAGAATATCACCAATTTCATGAAAAATGGAAGAGTCACCAAGGAACTCTCGCTTCTCTTTTATACCATGCTATAATATTCGTTCAATCCCTTTTAATAATAACCTTTCCTCCATCAAATTTTGAAAGCAAATTAATTCCCTCCAATAGGCCCCTAACTTTTGCTTCATTGATTGTTGTATACTTTCGCATTATGAAATCTGAATTTATAGGTACTTTGAAGCACAAGTTTGGCTGCACACATTCAATGCATATAAAAAAGCTAGCACAAAATGAGTGTACCTTACAAATTTGGAGTGAAATAAATGTCCTTGAGACCCTAAAAATGGGGGAGGGTGGATACTGTTCCAGTTACAAGGCCTTGAACCATGGCTATAGACCCCTAGCTTCTGAGTGTTGTATTTGCATTATGAAATCTGAATTTATAGGTACTCTGAAGCACAAGTTTGGCTGCACACATTTAATGCATATAAAAAAGCTAGCACAAAATGGGTGTACCTTACAAATTTGGAGTGAAATAAAAGTCCTTGAGACCTTAAAAATGGGGGAGGGTGGATACTGTTCCAGTTACAAGGCCCTGAACCATGGCTATAGCAGTCGGGAAATCCTCAACTTCTTGCCTCCTCAAATCTTCCTGCAAGAAGCTGAGACCGGGCATAAAGTTGGATATCTTGTTCACCTTGAATGTATATTTTTATGTCAGCATAATAAAGAAACTTCTCATAGTGTTTCCCCCCTGCAATACTTAAACTTCAAAATTGCTTACCAAACAAGACAAAGTAGTAACTCCTAAGCTCCTTCTTCAAGGCCACTCATATACATAACAATGGTCGAGAAATGGAATCGCTCTTCATTCTCCTGCAGATTTTCTTAACAGCAAATCATTTTAGCATTCTCCCCTCAAGCACAAACTACTACTCCATGTCCAAAACATCATAACGCTCTGCTTGCTCTGCAAACGAAATTCTCTCTCTCTCTCTCTCTCTCTCTCTCTCTCTCTCTTTGCTAGAAGCCATGGATCTCTGCAACTGAAAACGAGCAGGGATGAAAATAAGAGGCTAGAGAGAGAAAGTGTTTGCGGCGGGCGCTGAGTTAGTCTTTTTTTCAAAAAACAGACCAATGAGGGGAATTCGAAAAGGTAGAAGTTCATAAAAAGTTGAGGCTCACCTAAAAAATCTAAAAATTCTTCTAAATGATCATACGATCTATAGATTGTAAAAGGATTTTTTTTTTTTTTCAAATCTTAAAAAAAATGTTTTTTTGTAATTAGGTATGTAGACCTTCTATTTTCAATATTTTTATGTGTTTATAGATTAATCTACTCGATCCGCATCATTTTTTAAATTTAAATTTCATAATATGGTTAAACATGAATTTTCAAACCATAATAAGATTTTCAACTCTGGAACTATATTTTCTAGCAAAATTTAGAGGTACACCTTATTTGTACAGTATAAAGTGGGCATTTTAGGAAGAGAGATTGGGCTTAGCGCTTGACGATTTGCAACGTTAAGTCCTACGCTCAATTCCTACGATGGTTAGCGCTTGACGATTTGGAACACTAAGTCCTACGCTCAATTCCTACGAGGGTAGAGGCCCTCTCCCCAGTGACTCGCCCAAAACAATAAGATTGGCATTTTATAGGAAACTCACCGACTAGAAAAAGGGTGAGGTTTGTATAAGATGCCCACCTTGTACTATGAAAGTAATGCGTACCTCTAAATTGTGTTAGAAAGGTTTGTATAAGCCCACCTTGTACTATAAAAGCAATGCATAACTCTAAATTGTGCTAGAAGATATAGTACCGGTGTCAAAAACATTACGATGATTTGATAATACATGTCCAACTTTAATTGTAAAATTTAAAATTACAGATTTAATAGATCGATATATACTTAAAAACGATAACATTTTGCAAGATGCATTATTTTAGGATTTGAAATTCTTTTTTTTTTTTTTCATATCCATATATCTCTAGGTCGAGATGAACATCTAAATGGTTTTCCAACTTCAAAACACTCATTTTTCACTAGAAAACAATGCATACTTCCTCTATAATTGCAATCCCAAATAAACTTTCCGATACAAAAAAAGCCCATGGATCGGAAAAACCCGATTAACTCCAGCCCTACTTTTTTCGCTGTCCAAATTATAAACATTATTTTTATTGACCCCATCATCCAAATAGAATTTGGGAAGCTCTATTTAACCTACTTGTGAGGTTCACAAGGTGAGTGTGTATGTATGTGTATATGAGAGAGAGAGAGAGAGAGAGATGTGTTCAAGGCAGGCAGTGAAAAAGAGGAAGGAATTCATGGGCGGAAAGAGAGACGGGAGGAGCTTTTGATTGGATCATTAAAAAAAAGGCAAAAAAATATTATCAATTGGACTATAACAAAAGTAGTGAAGGGTCTAATGTTGTTTTCTTTTAACTTGGAGGAACTCCATGAGCTTTTCATAGACCTAAGAGCTTATCTAGATTTATAACCACAGATAAGGGATAAGGGGTTGGTGCTCGTTTTTTTTTTTTTTTTGACGATATTTTTTTTTTTTGGACAGGGGGAGGGGGGGGGGGGGGGAGTGGCGGACACACACAGAGAATGCATCTTGGCCATTCCTAGAAATTGCATTTCAGTAACTTAAAGGCGTATTGAACATTTTAATAATGTAAAAGAAGCATGAAAGATACAAGATAGAAAAAATGCAAGGTACTCGCATCAATCAGATGTGCCGCCTCAAATACCAAGTTTATGGGCTGTTATTAGAGGAATCACATTCATCCAAAACATTACCACCATATTGATTTTAGCAATAATAAAGAGAGAAATTGGAGAGTTAGTCGGTCTTTGGTGCTCCTGCATGTGATAATAACATCGCAATCTTAAATCTATGCTCCATCTTCATCATGCAGTCAAATACAAGAGGCCACGTTTTGAACCATTTGAAGTTTAAATATAAAAAAAAGTGCGGATTGTATAAAGCCGAGGCTCTAAACAATCAAATTAGAGCCCACCTCCAAATAGTGTCGAGAAATATGGTTTCAATACTGAAATCTTTGACTAGCCTTAAAATATATTTTCATTTTTAATTATAAAATTAAAAGCTTAAAAAATAGTATAGATCGAGCGGATCTATGAAAACTTCAATAGCTTAAAAATTGATGGTCAAAAAATGCATTTACAAAATGCACTATTTTCAAAACTTGAAATCCATTTTTTTACTCAAGTCCATGCATCTTAATGTCGAGATGATCAATTTGAGGATATTTGGGCATCAAAACAACCTCTTGTAATGAAATTTTTGAGGTAGGCTCTAATTTGATTGTTTAGAGCCTAGGCGCTATACAAACTTTTCCCTATAAAATATGGAACCTTCGTTTTGGGAGAAAAGGAATGTTCACCAAACATACTAGAGATGGTTGAGTGAAAATTTTCATTTCTTCATTGAGTGGCTTGAATATTTCAATATTCTATGGCACAACATACAATGCATTATTGCATTCATTTATTATACGCCAAAATGTATGTACCAATTGATTTATTCACTTGCTGCTAACACATTCAATTTACATTATGTTACATCAGAAAACAGCCCAGATGAAATGCATGCTTTAGAGGCTCGCGGTGATGAAGGTGCAAGACTCTTGGTGCTTGAGGCTGTCAGCAACATGAGCAACCACACCCGCGCCGGTTTTATGTAGCCACTCTTGCTTCACCTGTTCATAAAAGTAATATCAATGTAGAATCATGAAAACATAACCGACTCTGAGCATACATTTATATCGCTGCATATACAATAATTCAATGAATTGTGGTATACAGTACTCCATGGGCATCGACTTTCCACTCCCGTTGATGGACATCGGAGATGAACAGAAGTGAGACACGTGCAAATTCACTTATACAGGTGATCCACAACATCTCTCATCAGGAATGGACGGTGAATGGCCCATTGGAATAATACACCATTGGATTATGGTATAGTTTCCCATGTTTTTAAATGGGAGAGGTATATAGTTGTTTACATGTATATTGTTATGTGCAAAGAATGGCCAAAAAGCCGAATGGAAGCTAACGTCCACTTTCTTCCAGCTGACCTGTTGTAGCCCACGGATCATCTCCTCTGTTCGACCATTAAAAACCACCATGAGAACCTCAAAATGAAAGCTCACATTACAAACACATTATCATCATATATACCTTCCATTATGTCGTGGTATTCTGATGTATTTTGGATATTGGGTGCAGCTTGTGCCACTTCCTTGGCCTTGGCAGCTTCAGGGGGAAAGTGCGAACCGCCAGATAGGATGGGGGGACAGTATTGGACATCTACAACATGCTTGTAACCATCCAAGGACCTTTTAGGAGGCTGCCATGATCATCATTCCAATGATGAGAGAGAATCTTCACCAGTACTATCACTGCTAATACATACTCGTACACTTGCTAAGATTTTGAAGGTTTTTAACAGGGACTGAAAACTGAAAAGAAGGGTGCCGTTAGCAAGACTGTTCCTTTTGCTGTGTGAACAGAATGAAATTAACACTTCAATTGTGGTTGACTCTGTTCTCATCTTTGAGGTAATCACCAATTTCCATTGATATGTACCCTGAGTCATCATTGCTTGCTCCTCTTCTGCCAATGCCTACAGTTTATCTGGCATATTCTCACGACTCCTCAGTACTCTTCCTCTTAGACATTTTTGACATTTTGAGTTCTTCAGTAGAACCACTGAATCTCTGATATAGGAGGCATGGACCACAAGACTGGTAGCAATAAACTGTTCTACAAAAAAGTCTTTCCTTCGTACCTTTGAGACATCTTACAGATTATGGAACGATTTCTTTTTTAAACCTATTTCAAGATTCTTATTCTTACTCTAACCAGAGTCCTTGTCATTGCAATACTGTTTATGAATCTAATTTCCATATTGCAAATTACTGAAGGAAATCGTATGCTTATTTTACAAATTCAAGAAGTCTATTAATAAATTGGACAGGGAAGTTTTTTGGGTAGATCACCTTGGTTCAAGAGAGGTAGGTTCAATACTGAGTTCTCCCTCCAAACCAAGTTTCATACCATTACAAAAAAGGCCTGGATCAAAAGTGAAAAGTGTTCTATATGAATATTTGTTCCATTCCATTGAATTACAGCAAGTGTTGCAACTCCAACAGCATCTAAAATTTTTCAAGGAAACATTTTTGGGAAATGGAGCATTCTCAATCATAAATTGAGTATTTTATCCAAGCCAGTATTGCCCTATGGCACTTTTCTCTCTCTCCTTGGGGTGGTCGATTTGTGTGTTTCTGGCTCTTCTTCTGATCTAGATATTAACCTATGTTTTCTCACTCCTGAAGTAAATCACACCAAGCATCAATCAAATTGCATTAAATTCCTTGTCTCATGCAAGTAGAACTGTTCAACAAGATGAAGAGTATTAATCCTCCCTCACATTCTTGATAGAGAAGTGCTTATTTGATGCATTATTCTATATTGTGCAGCTTACTTATAGCCTCAAGTTATTGATTACGAGCATTTAATTCACTCTCATGTAAGGTCATGTTTGCTATTTGTATCCACACTGTACGTAGCACACTTTTAAGGAAAATATTATCAATATTATCAGTTACAACCCCTATGATATATGAGCAGCAATATTTTCCAGGGAGCAGGCTTGGAAGCAATATCCTACCTAAAGCTCACTGCTGGAATATCTTGACCACCAATATGTTACCCATTCACAAAATCCATGTTTTTCGAGTTTTTATAATGCACAGAATCCATGTCTATACATACAGTCTACAAGGTCGTAGTATTCTGTTTCTTAGGAAGCATACCTATAAAACTCATTTCAAAACTATAACAACATTACAGTTATATTTTGGCATGTGCAAATTCCCAACATGATAAATTCATTTATTCTACCATTTGCATAAGCTTCATCTCATACAGTATACCAACATAATTACTGCATGCCATATTGCTGCTGCATTAGACCAACAAGATAATTACCTTTACAAGCTCTGTTTCTCTTCTTATAGAGGATGTCCGCCAGCCAACCATATCTAGAAAATACTCAAGGAACATCATGGAGAAAAAAAGAACTAACAGCATTTGACAAAAAAAGGCGAAGGGATTGAGCTTCCAGTGAACTAACTTAAAACTGAAGGAGTTAATTCTGGATACGGTCATAGGACACATTAGCATAGAGGATTCGGCATTTGAATGCATGAAGAGCCGATCTACAACACAAACCATAAACGCGATAAGATTCAATAACTTATACAAACTTTCACTCATAATAAAACCAAAAAAAGGAAAAGAGAAACTAACACAAATTTCCCATCGTCACAATCAGAGGCCATCCTGAGAAGAAGCGGTGGTTTACTGGGCCTGCCATCAGCAAGGAAAAGCTGGCAACCCGTTCGGCGTATCAGAATAGGTGCAATAGGAGGGGCAAGCTTTTCCAGCAAAGGGACCCCAAGGAGAAACGGAAGCTAATAATACGGACAAAAACAATGTTACTACTTCATACAAAATTACAAATAAGTACAAGATTGTGAACTTTATACAGAGAATAACCACGGATTACACCACCGATTTGGATGCTGCAGACTATGTAAATATTTAATGACAGGGTTAGCAATGTGCCCAGTGAATAAACTAACAGTGTCAGAAGATCTCCCAAGAAAAATCTAATGAAGCAAGCAAACACAACTAAGATTTCAAATATTTCATATTCATTTTTTGAATTATATAACAGCAAGGCATATGTTTTTTACTTTGTTTTTCTCTTGGAACATTCCATGGATGCTTTTCACTTTTCAAAGCTTGACAGCATAATGCAAAGTACGAACAGCATAGACCACAACAAATTTGATCATAAACAGGAAAATTGGCTGGTCAGCTTGGTTTGATTGACAAACTACAAAGGTTTGAATGGTTTGACCTTCCTCAAACAAGCTGGGTGTCATGAGACCAATACTCAAACTTACAACACAACCATAAACAAATCACACCATTACTATGGTCAGGTACTGTAATGTAACCAAGGAAACCTAGACGCATCTAAACGTTCCAAAAGTAGTGGAAGAATTAAAACATTCACAAACTCTAGGTTGCAGGTTCCAGTCCCACATTTACCTAGGACCTTCAGTATGTGACAAACAACACTGAAAATAGAAGAGCAAATATGTATCATCAAAAAGAAAAAATACCTGCCCTCTACCTCTCACACCAAGATGTGGAGTGGCCAATGTAATGAAATTTATGGGTTCCAAACCAGCAATCCTATTTTGTTCGGTGGAAATTGGTGATTTCACCGAATTTTCTTCTCTTAATTTGGGAAGCTTGTCAGGCTGAGTAGTAGTTGGTGTATCTGGTGAGTAAAGAGCAGCAATTGCATATCTTGTAAACAAGCCACCCAGTGAATGTGCAAGAAAAGATATCCGTTTTAAGCCTTCTGTCTTCTGGACAATTTGTATGACCTGTTCGCAATGTGCAAGTTCATCATAGGATTTAAAGCAAAGAAGTTCAACAAAATCAATACAACAAGAAGGAAATTATCATACTTCTTTTATTATTAACGATAGTAAACATCTTTAACAGATAAACTCGACTCACTTCATTTGCTAATTGCTTCCCAGCTCTATCAATTCCACCAAAGGTCTTAGTATAGCTGTTTGCTGAACTTGCTGGTGGAAGCACCCAAAGATTTCCATGAGCAAATTTCTCCAGATTCTTTATCTATATCTATCTATTCTTACTGTTTAAAAAAACCATAAAGCTATCTGTCCATCCATTTTTCTTTTGCTATTGTTTATGTGTACATCTATTCATATGTGTAAGCATGAGTATTACGTATAATGTAAGTGCACATTTTAAGTAAAAAATGTGTACCAATACATGTGTGCACACAGATATCCTAGTGCACAGGAGGAGAAATCAAATCTAATTGTAATTTAAGCTCATGAAGAATATATAGGTTTGTCAAAACGGGGAATTAATGGTCACAGAATGCCTGATACTCCTCCATCAACATTTTCAATGATTCCCTTGCTTCAAATATACTATTTATATATGGTGATTGGTGAATTGGATTTCTCATTTCAGGCATGATTAAAATAATGATTCCAACAGAGTAACATGGGAGCTTTCGGAGAATCACACAGGAAAGCAACTCATAACAGATGTTTAACAACTGCATAGTTTCAAATGAGATTGTAGCAAGAGAAAACGGCAAAACAATAACACCAAAATTATAGTTTATCACTTCTCCTGGACAATTGCAAAGAAGCCCTTGGTGTAATTTCTGTGAAAGAACAATGCAAAGGGAGTATATGTAAAACAGTGAGGCCCCATGTCATTTCAAATTCATGGAGGCTGGATTAGATATTGTTCAGATGGCATCGGGTATCATCAATAAAGAGAATGGCACTAACAGCAGCTCAGTCTACTCTGTACAAGTTAAAAGTTCCACACGTCCCTTAAATGTTGTAGATATTAAACAAATATATTTTTATTGTGGAAAAAGCAGAAATTCCTTTGTATGTCCTCTAAGAGTTGGTTAGTAAAGTTTAACACATGCCAAAGTATCAGTACGAAATTTATTATTCCAAAATCCAAATCAGCGATGCATTTGTTTTCTCTGAATCAGTCTTTGGAAATGTCTTTACATTATTAATCTTACTCAAAGGGCAACTATTATGCTGTTGACACACATGAGAAAAGCTTATTTTTCCTTGTTGGTTGTATTCACAGAAAACAGATCAATATCAAGTGACCAGAAAGTTTTCAAAGTACATGCGTCATATTTTATACCGAAAACATCTAAATAGGCTATTGTTAAAACTGCATAAACGTGAGATTATAGAATAAGGCACAAGAGACTGATCAAACAATCATTACTTGACGAAAACAGAAAATTGGAGATGAACATCAACAAGAAGCACTTGGCCGTACCATAGATAAGAAATTTGCTTCCCAGTCGCCTTTTCAATTCTGCTTCTACATATGTCCAATCACTAGGGCTGCAATTTTCCAGATGATCCTTACATTTTAAAATGTATTCAAATAAATGAAAAATGACACAGTTAATGCAACTGTAGGAAGTCAGCTTGGAAGCATTCATGATAAACAATTCTGCGAGGAACAACAAGTTCATAGGTACAGTACCAATTTTAACATATTAAAAATAATAAACGTCATGCGCTTGAGTTATCAAAAGGATAGGTCGATAACACAATCTTTTCAAATTAAACCTCTACCAAGAACTTTAAGATTATATACTTAAAATTCAATTGTAAATTAACAGATGGATGCACTCATTAGAAAATAAACACAAGATGGATGAGTGTCCTTAGTCCTAAACCCATGAACAGACTTAACACGCATACAGACCAGAACTTCAATGAGAACTAATGAACGCTACAAATAGTTCCAAAAACATTTTTGGAAAAAATAGAATGATCATGAGCTACTCCTTTACCATTTCGAAATGCTGATTTCACCAAAATATTAATCAAAGTAAAAAGAATTGTGAAAAAATACAACCATGAATAATATAAAAAAGATCACTTCTATGGAAAATTGACAAACATCCAGGGAGAAGTGATGTAGTTACCCGAAAAACCAAAGCAAGGAATAACTGTGATAAAGGCCATCAATAACCCATAGAAGATACAACAAAATGTGGAAGAACTATGACTAAAGCCATGAATTTTTTCACAATAAACCTCGATGAAAGACACAAAATAGGCAACGCCTAAAATTCTATGGTCAAGTGTCAGTTGTCTTAATGATTTATGTAATGTGAATTGGATGAAACTATTCGACAATAATTGATAATGGAAATTTTTGCAAAAACTAATAAAATAGTGAGACAATTATTTGCAAAAAAAGTAAATCATGGGCATGAAATACCAGAACACACTAAGGAAGTTTGATTGTGTGTGATAGTTGTTCATGCTTTGTGTTTAGATATTGAAACATAATCATGTCTAGATACTTTATAGAATCCAAAGCAGGTGAATTAATTTTGTAATCAATAGATGATTACGAGCATAGTGCGAGAACTTGGTTGTCTTGAAATTGCTGGTCAATTCAATGCAACAATTTCAAATCAAGTATCACAAGTCTCAACTTGACACAAACTTGACCCAAGAACAGACAAACTAGATCAAGTTTGTGAGGTTGATTGACTTGATTGATCATGTGACTTGGTGAGTCCATGCTTCCTTCTTTCCTGTGACTAAAATTTGAATGTGGTTCCTTGTTCTTGAAGACGAATTTGCACACTTTGGAGGTGACTTATGCTCCTCTCACTATAATTATGGTTAACTTACAATCCTTTCATATCCCATTATGGTAAAGGGAAACTCCTTAAATATCATTGGAAAGGCCCAACATGAGTCAATGGCAAGGACGCTTTCCGGTTATTTTTGAGGTCCTTAAGAGATGCCAGTCACTGCTGAATGCTGATAAGGAGGACAACTACGTAAATATCATCAGATGGGCTCGACATGAAATTATGGCCATGGTGCTTGCTGGGTATTTTTTAGGTCTGTATGAGATACCAGTCCATAATGAAAATTGATAACCTTCTCTGACATTCTATATGAGGCCAATAGAGTAGCAGAACTGCTAGGTAATAAGGTATTAATCAGACCACACACTAGTTAGAGGATCACTATTCTCTCCCCTCCCATCCCTCTCTCCTTTTTTTTTCATCTATCCCCAATCTACAAGCCTGACGATATGTCTTTAACTACTGCAATGATAGGGCGTACAAATTCATTGTCATCCATGTTGTCTACCTCTCTTTGAATATTTTATTGCACATTTTTCTCAAGTTTGTTATTGTTTGTTGTTTACTTATTTTCACATTGTCCTTCAAGCTCTGTATTGATGAAGTCAGTTGCTATTACCAAAAACATGAGGGAGTAAAAGCATGTTATAAAATTGCAACTTTTGGTGAATTGCAGGAACTAGATTGGGCTTTAAGATTCATCATATTAGTCTTACAATCCACAGGATTTAACTAAAAGGTATGGATATAAGAAACCATTTTGCTTATGACTTGATTCCTGACCATAGGTTTCTGTGTTTCAGGATTAGATTTAAATAACATTGCTTGCATGTGGCTTCTGCTTCTGTTTCATTGAATAAAACAAGAGGTTGAAGCAATTTCGCATAGTTGTATTCCTCATGGTTTTGGAATGTTTGAAGCAAAAGATGATTACCCAGGAAAGTTTTTGGATGAAGTTCAGAATATTTTGCAGTTTTGAACTTTGCATCAAATAGCCAAGATGGTTTCTGACATGCTCATTTGCTTGTATGAGGCTTCTGCTTCTGTTTCATTAAATAAAACAAGTGGTTGAAGCAATTTTTCATAGTTGTATTCCTCATGGTTTTGGACTGTTTGAAGCAAAAGATGACTACCCAGTAAAATTTTTGGATGAAGTTCCAAGATTTTCAGAATATTTTGCAGTTTTGAACTTTTCATAAAATAGCCAATATGGTTTTCTGACATGCTCATAATGTAATCATCTTCTATGGCCATTTCCTATCCTTAAATATTCCTTCTTACGTATGGCTCATCCAGTTACCAATAAAAAGCCCAAGTGTATGTCAGGGAACCTTATTTTTTGGTTATAATTTCAATGTCAAACTATCAAGTTGAGCACCAATGAGTAAGCAGGAAGCGGTCCTCTCATAAAGGCCAACTGAGTTGCTAGGTCATGTAAGGAACTCGAAAAGAAGTTACTAGTCCATCAAGTTAACCAAAAAATATTACTTTATTCCCCGGGAAACTTATTAAAATACCCATAATAGATGAACTATTTAATATTAAATATACCCAGTTGCAACTATTCCAACTCAAGATCATGCATTTTTTATGGGCATTAGGAAATTAAATCAAAAGATATGGGTAAGGTATTAAATTGTTCATTTCTCATGGGTAATTTGATAAATTTCCTCATTCTGGTGATCCTATCCTAACCTGGGGGGTTGTTATCTGATCGCTCGATTTCCAATGTTGAAATCCCTAAAACAGCAACTGGTAAAAATAGCTTTGAATTACTCTTCAGACTCCAAAATGGATCTACAGTTTTAATCTTCCTTATAATCAACTAATATGATCCACCAGGTTCTTCAGGATTATACGAATGGGAAAGCAACTTAACAGAGAATATCTCCCAATCCATAAGGAAGTTCATGGAATCATTCTAGATAAACAATTTTTAAAAGATTTTCAATTTGAAAATAGAGATTTGGACCTATTTTCACCGAAACAACATAGCGACATAAGTAAATCCAGGATGGGACGACACTTGTTGCATGGCTACAATACTTGTATACAACTAATAAAGGGAAAAGTAGAAATACATAAAACAATTAAAAGTTTGATTCAACTAATACTTTGATCCCATTCCAAAGTTACAGATGCTCATTATTGGTAGTCTAAACCACGAGAATTCCAATTTCTCAATCTGATATCAGTACCTTGCAAAGATGCCATGAACAAGTACAAGAAGATGATCAGGATCTTCACTAAACTTCGCGTCTCCACTGGGTGTCAAAACATTTATGTCTGTTGTACCAAGCGCATTAGCTTCAAAGCTTGAACTATTCGACATATTATTCAGACCTGACAACGTTAAGTTATATCAGTCCATAAAATTTAATTAATATGTGCACGAAATGCTTAATATCAGTGTGCTAGGACTCGGCCTAACCGTATGGGCAAGGCCGAATTTCCCCCAGTTGTGTGTACAAATCAGGGATATAAAAAATATTCAAAATTCCCAATAAACCACAAAAAATCTGGGATTGATCTATAATTTTCGTTGCGTATGATTTATATGTTTTTGACAAGATTGGTGAGTGTATTTTCCATAAATTCCTAGTTTTATATTTTTCCTGTTTTTTTGGATTTTTTAAAATGCCGCCAACTATAAATCGGTTTTCTTTCTAAATCCACTTTTTCAATACCTTTTTAAGCTTATTTGGACTCCTTAAAGTTGTTTTTTTGTTTAATTTTGCTTTTAATACATTTTTTTTTTTTTTTCTGTTTTCAATTTATTGAGGGGTTTTCAGCAATGTGCAGGACTTGACCGAGCAACTCGCCTTGGACAGAGGGCGAGTTCCCTTGTCGAGGCAAGTCCCGACACAGTTTAATACTCATATGTGGCAATGGTTGAAACATGAGACATGAAAAACACCAAGCAGAGGAAATGCGCACAAAGATGCAAGCACAAAGCTTTCTCTATACTATGAGCAAAATACATTCATAAAAAAAGAAAAAGGGGCAGGATATGAGACACAATGGATCATCACTCATGTCCTTGGGTACAGCTCAAAGCAGAGAAAGGACAGACCTTCGTGACAGGGTTCACCCAAAGTTCACAACAATCACCAATTTTCCATTTACCATCCCAGTACAAATGACATTCTACTGCACAATGACAATCTACAGATGCAAGGACTCTTACTATTCACAATGGACGAGGATGAGGATGATGACGAATAAACCTGAAGAAATTCATTTAATTTACTCATTCAATAAGGAAAGAACATTACTGATTTAAAAAAAGAAAGAAAGATACCTCAATTTGCAACACGAGAAAACTTCAAATTGTATCAAATCATTTTAGAAACTTTTAGCAATAAAAAAAAAGAAACACAGAAAAACAGGCACAATATACATACAGTTAATCATCCATGCGAATAATATCCAACCAATCAATAGAAAAAAACCACAGAAATCAAGCAAATATATAAAAATAAATAAACCATTAATTCAAGTCCTTTAACAACCCAGTTCTTTCCAATTCCACGTTCTTTAGTAAATTACACACGAACTTCATAGAAACAATCGAAAACACCAAACAAACACACAATAACAAAATAGACCAAGAAACAAACAAACAAATAAATAAAGCCACAGGATTAAACTTAGGAACAGGGAAAATCCTACAAATTGCAGAAAGCTCACACAATTATGAAGAATTTAGCAACCGAGAAGTCAATCACCCACCAGTGAAACAAAAGAGATTATGAGGGATCCCTCGATAACCTAACGACAGCAATCGATAAGAAGGCGGCAAAGAAGAATGAGAAGAAGTGAATTGGGGCTTGATATTAGGGTTGTTGTTGTAGAAAGAACAGGGGCAAATGTGGCCATATATAGCCACGGTAGCCATGGCTGAGAGCTCCGCCTCTTTACTCTCTGTCTCTCTAATGGAAGCCCATGCTATGTCGGAGCGTGCAATCAATCCTTACGTCACACGCATCGGTATCAGCTCTGATCCCATTTCCTATTTTTAGGAATGGGATAAGAGTGAGAGAGAAGCAGAAGACGTTAAGTTCCCTCTTTAGGGAGAGACACAGAGGTGGCGTTTTGCCTTTTCAAAGTTTTGGGCGCAAGAGATTTCCACCGTATTTGTCGGTGTTTGGAAATCCGGTTTGGCCGAGTGGATGGGTAAATGAGTCACTGGACCATTGTGGATAGGCCAATTTGCGGTTTGGATGGACATATTAGTTATTTGGATTGGAGAATTGGCGATTCGGATCGACAGCCTAGCCGGTCAGATACTTTGAGATAAAAATGAAAAATCAGATGGACAGATTAGTTATTTGGATTGGAGAATTGGCGATCTGGATCGACAACTTACCCGATTGGGTACTTTGAGATAAAAATGAAAAATAATGGTCTCATTGCATCTAATTTTTAAGATAAATATGATTATATACAATGAGACCATTTACCTTTGATACAAGGTGATCACAATTACTCAACCATCTGATGTGAAATTTGATAGCTTGGATGTGTCACAAAAGTTTGAGAAAATTTCTTTTGAAGTTTGAGCTTGGTCAATGGAATAATTGCAACCACCCAATTTCACATTTAATGGTCAAGATTAATGTGACCACCTTATATCAAAGTAAATGATCTCATTCTATACTTTCCTTTTGTCTTATTAACAAAAAGACTTAGTTTCTATTCGGCCAAACCGGCATATGTAGAAATACGGGCCTCTTAATAAATTTATTTTTGATGGATTTTAAGACTTAATTTTTTAGGACATGTAATCTCTGACATGGAGATCATGAATATGAAAAAATAAATTAATTTGAAAATTAAAAATAATTAATTTAGCAATAAAACATTTGGATTGTTAGTTTCCATTGTTTTTAGATGGAACGCTTACTTGCATCCATCTTTAAGATGGATGCTTTACGCTTTCTTGACCGCACATGTAGGAATGCGGTTTGAAATATTTTTATTTTAAAAATATGTAAATACTAAGTCTTGTTTGTACTTGAGTATCACATATTCATTTCACAATTCTAAAAGAAATCTAAATGCAAAAGATTACACGAATGCGGATCGATAGGAACATAAAATTATCAAGATTATGTGTACATCGTTCAAAAGATACCGCCTAATACCCAAACGAAAGACGAGTCATTTGCATCCTTATTTACTATTGCAAAACCATTGAGATAAAGTATTGACCTGATCGATGTATTGTCTGGGGGTTTAGACCCTTAAGAAATATGCGGACTACACTTGGCCCATTCATTCATGAACATATCATGCATGGTCCGACTCTCTCCTAACCCGGATTCTCTAAAAGGGGATCAAAGATGCTTAAAAAGTAGTTCATGGGAGAGATGGCATGGCTCATGCCCATGCAAGTGGTCTTCAACAAGGGAAGTGGGCTTTGCTGGCTTTGATGTTTAATTACTCTGCATCAAACCATTAAGATGGATCAACCCCTTCTTAATCAAATTTTGGATAATATCTTTAATCACAAAATAATCTTTTACCACATGGCCCAACATCTTATGGTAGATGCAATTGTTGTGGTGATCATGGAGTTCCACTTGCTCAGATCTCTTCGGCTACGGAAGAGGCATCATCTCTTTATCAAACAACATCAGAAGGATAATCACAGTGTATTCCCTATCAAAAGAATATCTTCGACTGAGTCTCCAATTTAGAAAAGGTTTGTTATAAATCTAGGTTGGTGACACTTGATTTATTGGTTTTGGTTCCTGCTGTGCTCGAATCCCCTGAGATGCATTTTTTGCGGTTGGCAACCTTTTTGAAAACCTTGATTGTGACTCAGGTTGGCATTAAAGGTAGTTGTCATGGACGTCTTTGCTGGTTACGACGGCCTAAACGTTCTCGTGTTCTGGTTCCCAGACCTCTTTGGAGTTTCAAGATAACCATTTCCCCATGATGCTTTTATAAGTTTTCGATATTAACTGCTTTCGTGTCGTACCGACAAAGATGTATGGACATGAAGCCTCAACCGATACCGGTATCTCTTTGTGCATAATCCTTATGCTGGTCCGCATCGTGCCAGGCTCAAGAATGGGTTTCGTTTGATCGATTGCCATGCATATCCGCCTTTGAATTAACTTCTCAGCTGGCTCCTCAAACTTTTGTGTCATTTTTAAGATTTCTACGGCTAGGACCTCCCTCTAGACCTTATAAAAGCGCTAATTGATTCTCTCTCCATCTCGACCACGTCTGAATTGAATTTGGTGAAATTCGAGAGTACCACTTAAATGTCGTCTGGAACATGTCTCCATAAACTACGTTAATGGCAAACACTTATCGGTTGTCGTCTCTTGACGGGCACAAATGAAATGGGCAATGGGTTGCTATGGACAACCTATTCCTATTCAACGTGGGAACTTCCATTTGGAAATAGAAGTTTGTTGGCGTCGCATCCCATGAGGGAGGGGTACCAGTGAAAATGGTCTTTTTAAAAAGGGCAGTTTTGAAAAGATGAAAATATGATTGGTTGACCGAGCCATGACCCTTTAGTATTTCCTCTTATCTCGGGTAACCTTTTAAGAAAAGCAATCACACGAGGGATTTTGTGGTTGCTTTTGGGTTTTAACCAAAGGCATCTCTTTTTAGCCCATTTTTTTAGGATGTAGGTTAATCAAATATAAAAATAACGTTCTCTATCTTCTTTTGTAAAGAAGAAGACAAAAAAAAGTTATCATTCTCTTGAAGAAAAAAAAAAAGGAGAGAAAATTATCATTATTTGAGAAAGAAATAAAAGAGAAAGTTACACTTCTTTTTAAAGAGAAAGAAAATGAAAACAAACCAGTATCATCTTCTTAAGCTTTTTTTTTTGTTGGGAAAGAAAAAGAGAGAGAATAGAAAAAAAAAATAACATTTTTTTTTAGAGAGAAACAATTACTAAAAAGAAAAAGAATTTTTGAGAGAAAAAAGAACCTCAAAAAAAAAAAACCTAGAGTGAGAAGTCTCCAGAAGAAATTAGTGATTTTAAAAAAATTTGTTTTTTGAAATACTATTGTGACTATTGAGTTAATAGTAGATTTATCTTTTTCTCATGTACATGTAGCCTGAAATGGCCAACCAAGTAAAATTTTGATGCATACATACTTTAGCATATTTTTGTATCTCATATATCCACATTCCAGTACACGCATCCGCATTCGTATGAAAAGGCTCTAATTGAGTGAATCCAACAAAGATGACCAATTTTTGATGGCATGCCCAAAGGCTATCCAGCTAAAAAGACTATATTGTAGTGGTTCTTCAATAGAGGGCATAATATGTAAAGTGGGATTTACTTCACCTTGGAGTTTTGATAATATCTCCTAAATGTCAAATGCAAACATGTTGAAATTTTGATATGTTATTCTTGAATTTTAAAAAATAATATATATATATATATATATATATATATATATATATATATATATATATATATATATATAAAAGAAATAATCTTATAGAACCCTCCAATATCCATGTGTGCAGGATCCACAAGATCAACATTAAAATTAATACGAATCTCTAAAAAAAATATCACATGAATGTAAGATTTGATTTTTAAAGTCAATGAAGGTTTTACGGGATCAGTTATTTATTTATTTATATATATATATATATACATCGAGCGATGAATGGCTCAGATGAGTATGTCACAATTGAACGATTAGATGATCGAGAGAGCATTATTAAATTTTGAAATGGTGTTGTCAGTGAATACGGACACCTGCATGCAGGGTTGTCTTTCGCTCTCATCTCAACGAGGCAACCTCTCTCTCTCATCTCAACAAGGCAACCTATCCCTCTCTCATCTCACCCTCTCTCCTTCACGCTCCGCTCACTATAAACGAAACCTGAGGCAACCTCTCTCTCTACTGAGCAAGGGAGATTATAACCCTTCTCTCTCTACTGAGAAGTCTCGATCTCTTCTTCAGAGCACAAGGCAACCTCTCTCTACCGAGAGCGAAATAAAACCCCTCTCTCTCTCTAGTGACAAATCTCTCTCTTTCTCATAGCACAACTAAGCACATTTCAAAATTGGCCCGGTTGTACTATTAAGGCACCTTTATCTCTCTACATAGCACAACAAAGGTACGGAATAATGCATAAATGGTTTCATTTTAAGGCTTTCAGTTTAGGGCTTGTTCTTCATTGTAGTTTTTAAGGGGAAGTTTACTTCTATTCTCAAGAGATTAGTTTACATGAGGAAGTTCACTTGGTGTTCATAAGGTTTAGTTTTTTATTAGAGGGGAGTCATTTATCTCCCTTTGTAATTTTCTAGTGGAGGGCAGCGATTTCTCCCTTTCCTAGCTTTCTCCACTCTTTCCTGGTTCTGCATTGTATTATCAGTACTTTCACTCACAGTTGGGGCTTCAATACCCCAAACCCTCAGCTCTCTGTAGCAACCTCACTCCCGCTCTCCCATCTCACCCTAAGCTCTCTGCAGCACCCATCACATAAGGGTAAGTGACGGCTCTCCTTGATTCCCACATCTATAAAGTTTACTTCCTTTGGCCTTATCAGTATTGATCCTGCAATCGTTTTTCTAATTGTAAAATCTGCGTAAAGGAGAAAACATATCAAGTGTACAGTAAGTCAGTAAAAGGTAATGGAAATATTGTATTCCAAACACCCTCACCATCCTCAACCCGCTGATAATAATTTTTGGGTCCAAAAACGGCCAACTTAACTCAATAATCATCTAAAAACAAAAAAAAAGTAGGCTCCATAGCCAAATGTAGCAGTATACCAGACATCAGGCTCCCATGAAACATATGTTAAGAGTGTTTGACAAAATTGTAAGGCTCTCAAATTACATTATCAAATAATTATATTTATTGTGCTTCACTTAAAATGTCTCGTTCATAGCATAAATCATCTCGGAGCAGAAGATGCACAAAAAGAGTTGTATCAGAACAAAAACATATATAAACATCAAAACCATAATGAAATTATTAGCAGAATTTTTATACGAAACAAGAAAATATATGAATGAATAACAAGAAAATGCGGTATAATACCATACGCTGGGGAGTATCTATGTTCCATTACTAATATATAATGCAAAATATGTAAGTTGAGGAAAAAAACAGTGCCCATAGGTTTATCAACAGTGCCCCGAAGATGTACATCTATATACACTTCTATGTGCATTAAACAGAACCAGTCTAACCAAAATACAATGAAGAGTATATACACAGCAGCACAAGTGTATTAGCAGAATTTTTATACGAAACAAGAAAATATACGAATGAACAACAAGAAATACGTAGCTGCCTTTATCTGTATGTGACAGTACTGATAATACAATGAAGAATTAGGAAAGAGTGGAGAAAGCCAGGAAAGAGAGAAATTGCTGCCCTCCACTAGAAAACTACAAAGGGAGAGATAAATGACTCCCCTCTGATAAAAAACTAAACCCTATGAACACGAAGTGAACTTCCTCTCAGAAACTAAATCTCATGAGAATACAAGTAAACTTCCCCTCAAAAACTACAATGAAGAAAAAGCCCCAAACCACAATGAAGAAAAAGCCCTAAACTGAAAGCCCTAAAATGAAACCAGTAATGCATTATTCCAGACCTTCGTTGTGCTATGTAGAGAGAGAGAGATGCCCTAATGGTACAACCAGGGCAACTTTGAAATGTGCTTCTTTGTGCCCTGTCTTTGTGCTCTGAGAAAGAGATAGAGATTTCTCAGCATAGAGAGAGGGGTTTTATTTCGCTATCTCAGCAGAGAGAGAGGTTGCCTCGTTGTGCTTCGTTGTGCTCTGAGGAAGAGATGGAGCGTTCTCAGTAGAGAGAGAGGGGGGTTATAATCTCCCTTGCTCAGTAGAGAGAGAGGGGGGGTCTAATCTCCCTTGCTCAGTAGAGAGAGAGAGATTGCCTCAGGTTTCATTTACAGAGAGCAGAGCGCGAATGAGAGAGGGTGAGATGAGAGAGAGACAACCCTGAGTACTCACTGCCAACACCATTCCAAATTTTAATAACGCTCTCTCGCTCATCTAACCGTTCAATTGCGACATGCTCATCGAGCTGTTCGGCGCACCGGCGCGACCCGTTGAGCAAACCATTATATATATATACATATATTTATTTATTGGGAAATATGGGATTAGCTTAATAGCTTATACGAACAGATGTGTAAATATTCAGATTGAATTTGGATCGATCTGATGATCATAGATGTTCAGTAGTATTTGAATTTTGTTGTTTTTTTTACATATCCAAATTATTTGAAAATTTTAAGTGTGTGTTCTTCTCATCAAGACGCATTTAATAAAAATATAAAAAAATTATTCATGAAGAACAAAATGACTAAAATACCTCCCGAAACTGTTCAGGGGTATTTTGGTCTATTTATTTCATGCAAAATATTTTTTTGATATTTTTTGAAGATTTACCTATTTTTTATGAACACACGCCTAAAATTTCAAGTGATTTGGATTTGTAGAAAAAAAAACTAAAATTCAAACACTATCGGACATCTGTGATCGTCAGATCGGTTCAAAATCAATTTGGACCGTTGAGCTCATAAGTTCCTATGAGCTAGTGGGCTAATCTCATCTTTTCCATATATATATATATATATATATATAGGATATTCTAAACTTCACAACCCTTCAAATTACCAAAGTTAAAGATAAGGCACTTATGAATAATGGATTTATTAATTTTGTTATCTATTTTTTTAAAAAAGTTATTTTTATAAGCAAATTTGTAAATATTACTTCAAGACAAATGATATTTTTATCATCTCTATAAGGGGTAAAATTGAAATTTTAACTAAAAGATAAGGGCACTATACAATTAAAGTTTCAAGGACAAACTGCCAAAATGTCAATGTACTTTATGAAAATTTCAAATTTGCCATTGCTAAATAGTAAAGTTACCTATTTAAATAATTTTTTAATGAAAAATTAATAATTGTTTTGACAAATACACCGATTACAAGCCCTTCTAACTTGAGCCTTTGTATTTTTAGGGGTTGTTAACTCTAGACAAACCTTATATATATATATATATATATATATATATATATATATGGGCAATGATTTCCTGCAATGGTTGTTGTATCATAGTATAATGCAACACACTTCTAGAAAACCATGTTTGTGGTATTTGTATGACCCAAAATATTGTAAACACACACTCTTCATCTCAATAATCAATCCTAAAAAAAAAAATTCAATTTGAACCCTAGATATGGTCAAAATGAGTCCCCTCCAAAAACGAATTCAGACCATTTATTTGGTGAATTTCAAGATCTTAGCCTTTATAAACTCAAAATCGCTCTTTTTTCTCTTTTAATATTGTTCATCTAATGATAATAAAGCTATCCAAAAAATTGGAAATAAAAAAATTATTCTAAGACCTAGATCTAAGCATCTCACCAAATGAACGGCCTATGTTAATTGGGCTAAAAAAATATTTTTTTCGGTTGTGTTTTCAAATTTTTATTTTTTGTGATTGTTCATTAGAATGAAAAGAGTATATATTTCAAAATTTGGATCAAACAAATGGCCATAACATGGTTTTTGAAGGTTGCTGCATTATACTACTATATAACCGTACGCTAGGGTGAGCCTACTAGCTCATAAGAAAAAATGAGCCCAACGGTTAAGATTGAATTTGGGCCGATTTGACGATCACGGATGCTAGGTAGTATTTGAATTTTAATATTTTTTCAACAAATCCAAATCACTTGAAATTTGAAGCTTGTGTACATAAAAAATAGGTGAACCTTCGAAAAATATCAAAAAAATATTTTACATAAAATAAATTGACCAAAATATCCCCAAAAAGTTTCAAAGGTATTTTAGTCTTATTGTTTTCGTGAAATTTTTTTTTTATATTTTTATTAGGTGCTGCTTAATGAGAAAAACATACGCCTAAAATTTCAAGTGATTTGGATTTGTAGAAAAAAAATTAAAATTAAAATACTACCTGACATCAGTGTTTATCAGATCGTCCTAGATTCAATCTAGGTCGTTGGGCTTATATATATATATATATATATATCCCAAAATTTTGCATACACACTCTCTTCATCTCAATAATCAATCTAAAAAAAAAAACCCAATTTGCACCTTATATATTGTAAAAATGAGTCTCCTCCAATAATGAATCAAGACCGTCCATTTGATGAATTTCAAGATCTAGGCCTTTATAAATTCAAATTTTTTTTTTTTAATATTGTTAATTTAATGATAATAAAATTATCTAAAAAATTTAGAAAGAAAAAAAGTCATTCTAATGCCTTGATCTAAGTGTCTCACTAAAATGGATAGCTAAAAAGATACTTTCTAAGTTGCGTTATCAAAGTTTTCTTTTTTGTGATTATTCATTAGAATGAAAAGAGTGTATATGTTAAAATTTGGATTAAACAAATGGGCTTAACATAATTTTGAAGGTTGTTGCACAATATTACTATACAACCATTGTATGAAATCATTCCCTATATAAGTAATGATCCTATGAGACCCTCCCATACCCAAGGGTGTAGGACTCTAAAGGATCACCATTAAATTTGACACAGATCTCTAGAAAAATTATCTATTGAGTGTGAGACTTGACTTTTTTAGAGATTTGTGGCAAATTTAATGGTGATCCCTTGGGGTCCTGCTCACATGGGTGTGTGAGGGTCTCGTAGGATCATTAATAATATATATATATATATATATATGATCTGTTGCAACGATTGCAATATGATGCGATGATGTGTTGGCATAATTTAAGCCATTAGATCAACTACAATCCAATGGCTGAGATTGAAGTCAATTTTAGAATGTTTTAAACAACTTTTCCCGTTCCAGCCTTTTCCAATTCAAATTTATAATATTTTAATATCCCACCTGACAGTATAATGATAGCCTGACACATTGTCAGGCCTATCTCTCTCTATTTTGAAGTTTATCTCTCTCTGCGAACATGTCTCTCTTTATCAATTTCATGTTTATTTCTCTCTCTGCGAAGTGCTTTTCTCATGTCGAAACACTAGGAAGCTCTCTCTAATACTTACTAATACCAGGAAGGTTGCTCGATGAGGGAGCGCCATCATCAAAGGTCGCTCAAGGAGGAAGTCCATACCTCTCTCTTCTATTTTTGGGTTTATTTCTCTCTTTGCCAAATTGCTCTCTCTCTCTGGGGAACACTAGGAAGCTTTCTCTATACTGCCCAATACCAGGAAGCTCGCTTGAGGAAGAAGCGAAGGTCGCTCAAGGAAGAAGCGACGGTCGCTCAAGGAAGAAGCTCACACAAGCCCCCTTCTCTCTCTATCGTTGATTTTGGGGTCTTTCTCTCTCTTCGATTTTGGTCTCTTTTTTTTATTTGATTTTGGGTTGCTTTTTGTGAAGCTACATCTCTTTCTTTCTCTTCGATTTTGGGTCTCGCTCGGTAAAATGTCTCTCTTCTATTTTGGGTTTCTTTTTCTCTGTTTTTGCGGAGCAGTCTCTCCCTCTCTCTCTTTTCGATTCTAGGTTTCTTTCTCTCTCTGTTGGAACTCCCCATTGTAGAAACCTGATGATCTCGTTCGTATTACAATGGTTATATTTTGTTTCTATTTTGTCAATGTAATAAAAATGTGAATCTCTCTCTCTCTCATGGTTCCAAATTGGAGTTTGGTTCACTTGGATCATCTGAAATCATCACAATCACAGCATGATGATCTCTTTTACATTATAATGGATGAAATTTGTTTCTACTTTGCATTATAATATAACAAAAATGTGAATCTCTCCCTTTCTCTCTCTCTCGTTTGGTTTTTCATTTTGGTGAACTCCAAATGGGTATTTGGTTCACTCTGATCACTAAAATTATCACAATCAAAACCCGATGATCTCGTTTTCAATACTTTATTTGTTCTAAAATTATGTGAGACTTGTAAAAAAATTTTGCAGCAAGATCAAGACTCAAATTAATACAAAATCAAAACAATTGGTGTTGATTTCTCTAGATTTTTTTTACTAAAATTTTCAGCAGAAAAATAGCATCAATAGATGAGATCATGTTTGTGATAAAATTCAATGATGAGAATTTATTTTTTATCGTCTTGTCATCAAGCAAACTTATATTCATGTTTTTTGATGAGTTTTATTGTCATCAAGCAAGCTTGATTTGATCTAAAATTATTTGAGACTTGTAAAAATATTTTGCAATAAGATCAAGGCTCAAGACTCAAATTGATACAAAATAAAATCAATTGGTGTTGATTTTCTACAACATTTTTGTGCTGAATTTTTTTGTGAGATCCATGCTCCAGTTTGTGAGAAAATTTAATGATGGTAAATTCCTTTTAATCATCTTGTTATTTGCAGCAGATTTCAATGTGTTTTATTCATTTTTGTTAATCAAAAGCAATCAAATTTGATCACAAAAGTATATATCTGAACTGCCCGCTACATTTTTTTGGTTAGTTGATTTTTGTTTGTATAAAAAAGTGGCAGCAAAGAAGATCTATTGACCTAAAAAATGACTGAAGAACAATCTCGATAAAGATCTAAATTTTTTAGTATCAAATGCAAATACTGCACAAGAGCAACTCAAAATATTGTACTACCAAAATAAAAATAACCCCAAAATACTGGGTTTCTAAAATACATGCTTTTAATCCATGGTGCCCAAAGAGAAAAGCATACCAAGCTGATGTAACCAACTTTAATCAAGAGAAATACATGCTCTTAATCCATTCATTCAACCCAATACCCCCATTGAACAACGTAGTTCAGATTGAGAAAACTAATGTAACCAACTTTAATCAAGCCCAAGAGACCCTGATTCTTTAATCCTATTCCAAGTTTCCAATCAATAAACTATCCTATAAGAAAAATCCACAATAATCCAATGCTTGGATTCAAACAAAAACCAGGAGAACATAAAATGCCCAAGAAGCCAAAACTTTTAATATGCAACATAAATTACACAGTACACATTCATAGTCCTGGCATTCTAATTCACCATCATAATTCTAACTAATCCCCACCAAACAAGATGTTTGAGAACCAAACAGATCAAATATTAATAATACATGAAGAACCCATGATCAAAATTTGGTAGAGATATAGAAATGAGGGATTTTGGGTGGTTTTCTCAGTACCCCAAATGGCAAAACTCCATGTTTTATAACCTGTAACGGCCAATTAAGCTCCCCAAGAATGGAACTGGAACCATTTTTACCATATCCATACCCATGAGGAGAGATTGTTGAGAGATTTGAATAGATAAAAAAAAGGACCTTTCTTTTATCCTCTACAACTTCGCAAACTGTAGCTCCATTTTCTTTTTATCCTCTCCAGCACGAACCAAAGCGCATTGAAGGGTGACTTCTACCATCTACATCAATTATTGCATTGGACCCATTCTTCGTATCCTCTGCAATTTGAAATTCAGAATTGTATGTGCAAAGTATTAAACACCTAGTCACAATTGTATGTGCAAAGTATTAAACATGAATCCTCTCTATCAATAAATGATGAGAAAAAAATCAATGGCTTGAGACTTCTAGAGAATACATAAAAATACCTTAAATAATGCTAAAAGACATGGCACTTCCCTTTAGATTCATAAAATCTAAATACCAACACACCTACAGGAGAATGCATCAAAATGCATCAAATTATGGATTCTGAAGCATACACAATTACAATATTTTCAAACTTGGTTTCTGAAGAATACATCAAATTCTGAGAAAAATTTTCAATACCCAAAAATGTATATAACCTCCCACAAAATGATGTGGCATTCTATCAATTGAGCATTTTGCAAATATAAATTGTCCAAACTTCTCCTGCGAGCTAGAGAGAGACTTCTCAAAAAAACTTGAGAGACAGAGAGACGGAGGTAGAGATTTTTGAGAGAGAAACACTTGCAGATAAAATCTACATGAACTCTCATAGGTATATGAAAGGAGGAGAGAGAAAGCATACCTTGAGTGATAGAGGCTTCTACGACCCTCTGTAGTGGGGATTTTCACCAGAGAAAGAGAAAGAAACCCCAA
Organism: Amborella trichopoda; assembly: GCF_054954075.1. Taxonomy (NCBI): domain Eukaryota; kingdom Viridiplantae; phylum Streptophyta; class Magnoliopsida; order Amborellales; family Amborellaceae; genus Amborella; species Amborella trichopoda. The sequence continues at coordinate 43,506,515 of NC_142336.1, forward strand.
ATTCGAAGAGAGAGAAGCAATTTTGCCAAGAGAGAAAGAAACCTAGAATCAAAGAGAGAGAAAGGTAATTCTACAGTGTGATAAAGAAATCCAAAATCGAATGGAGAGTGGGCAGTTTCGCAGCGAGAGAAAGAAACCCAAAATCCATGAGAGAGAGAGGCAGAAGAGAAATATACCTAAATCAAAGAGAGAAACTCCAAAATAGAAGAGAGAGTGAGGCTTCCTCCTTGAGCAACCTTATGTGATGATGACGCTCCTTCCTCGAGTGACCTTCTTGGTATTGTGAAGTATTAGAGAGAGCTTCATGGTGTTTCCACATAGAGAGATGGAGAGAGCACTTTAGCAGAGACAGAAATAAACATAATATTATTGAGAGAGGGGCATGGTCGTAGAGAGAGAGAGACCCCAAAATAGATAGAGAGAGAGAGAGAGAGAGAGAAAGATGGGCTGACAATGTGTCGTGATATCACTAATATTGTCAGGTGGGATATTAAAATATTGTAAATTTGAATTGGCAAAGGCCGAAATGGAGAAAGTCTCGTAAAAAATTTAAATTTGACTTCAACCTCAACCATTGGATTGTAATTTATCTAATGGCTTAAATTTTGCCAATACGTCGGTGCATCACATTATAATGCAACCGTTGCATTAGATCACTTCTTTTATATATATATATATATATATATATATATATATATATATATATATATATATATATATATATATATATATATATATATATAGAGCGCTGATCTAATGCAACGGTTGTATCATAGTATAATGAAACGACACTTCTAGAAAATCATGTTTGTGGTATTTGTATGACCTCAAATTTTGCACACACACTCTCTTCATCTCAATAACAAAAAAGTTGGAAATGTAAAAATCCTTCTAAGGCCTAGATCTAAGCATCTTACCAAAATGAACGGCCTAGTTAATCGAGCTAAAAAAATATTTTCTAAGTTGTGTCTTCAAATTTTTCTTTCAAATTGTTCATTAGAATAAAAAGAGTATATATTTCAAATTTTGGATCAAACAAATGGCCATAAGATGGTTTTTTAAGGCTGTAGCATCATATTACTATACAACGGTTGCATGAAATCATTGCTCATATATATATATATATATACAGGGAAAAGTTTATATAGAGCCGAGGCTCTAGACAATCAAATTTGAGCCTACATAAAAAATTTCACTAGAAGAGGTTGTTTTGATGCCGAAATATCTTTAAATCAATAATCTCGACATCAATATGCATGGACATAAGAAAAAAATGGATTTCAAGTTTTGGAAATAATGTATTTTGTAATACATTTTTGGACCGTCAATTTTCAAGATTTTCAAGTTTACACAGATATGTTGATTTATACTATTTTTGAAGCTTTAAACTTTATAAATAAATATGAATATATATTTTAAGGCTATCACAAAGATTTTCAATATTAAAACCACCTTTTCCGACACTATTTGAAGGTAGGCTCTAATTTGATTGTTTAGAGCCTAGGCTCTATACAAACCGTACCCATATATAGAGGGAATGATTTCATGCAACAGTTATATAGTAGTATAATGCAAGTATCTTCAAAAACTATGTTAGAGACATTTGTTTGATACGAATTTTTAAATGTACACTATTTTCATTCTGAAGAACAATAAAAAAAAAAGAAAATTTTGAAAAAATGCTCTAGAAAGTTTTAAATCTAGCCCAATTAATATAAGCCGTCTATTTTATTGAGATGGTTAGATATAGGCCTCATAAGCATTTTTTTATTCTCAAAGTTTTTATATAGAGTTATCATCATTAGGTTAATAATGCTTGAAAAGAAAAAAGTGATTTTAAATTTGTTAAGGCCTAGATCTTGAAATTTACCAAATGGATGGTTGAGATTTATTGTTGGATGGGTACTAATTTTGACCATATCTAGGGCCCAAATTGAATTTTTTTTTCTTTGTAGGATTGATTATGAGGATGAAGAGAATGTGTGTACAAGATGGGTACTGATTTCGACCATATCTAGGGCACAAATTGAAATTTTTTTTCTTTGTAGGATTGATTATGAGGATGAAGAGAATGTGTGTACAAAATTTGGGATCATACAAATGTCAAAAATATGGTTTTCTAGACGTGTGGTTGCATTATACTACTATATAATTGTTGCATTGGATCATTTCCATATATATATATATATATATATATATATATATATATATATATATATATATATATATGTGGAAAACTTTACGCAACGCCTATAGGAAAAATAAACAGTGATTTCATCTACCCCCATCACCGTCCAAATTTACCGTGCGGTTCGAATTCAAAAGAGGATATCTTTTGCGAATTCAAAAGAGGATAATATTGCGAATTCAAAAGATGATATCTTTTTCGAATTCAAAAGAGGATAATATTGCTTGCCATCGTGCAAAAATCTGTTTTGACACTAGATTCTTTACATATTTATTAAGGATATCTTTTGCGGCTTTACAATCAGTTCGTATAAGAAATTTTTGGTTGAGAAGATCACTTTAGAACTTGGTGAAACAATAGACAATAGCCAAAACTTCCTTTTTACCCGTAGAATAATTTTGCTGTATTTGGTTCCAAGCTCGTGAGGTGAATCTAACTAATTGTTCTTTTTCTGAAATCTTTTGTTTTAAAATTCCTCCTAATCATATTTCAGAAGCATCACATTCAATTATTTTAAATGCATTAGGATTAGAGAGTGTAAGGCAAGGCAATTCCTTAGCTTTTATTTTTATTTTCTTAACAGCCAAGGTATGTTCATTCGTCTACTTTGGTAGATTCTTTTTCAACCTTTGAAATAAAGGTTTAGCATCTATGGCCAGTTCTTTATAAAAATCGACAATGTAGTTAAGACATCTTAGAAATCTTTGAAGTTCGGTTTTGTCCAAAATTATATCTGGGAATTTATCAGCAAACTCAATTGCCCTATCAATTGGAACTATTTTTCCTTGGAAAATATTATGCCCTATAAATCTTATTTTTGTTTGGCAGAGGCTAATTTTCTTAGCCGATACTACAAGTCCTGCATCCTTTATAGCTTTAATGAAAACATTTATATGTTTGAAATGTTGTTCAATGTTTTCAGAAAATATTAGGACCTCATCTATATAAACAATCATAAATTTCATTTAAGGATTAAAGATATCATTCATAATATTTTGAAATTCAGAAGGAGAATTTTTTAGTCCAAAAGATATGACGTTCCATTCAAATTGTGCAAAAGGAACGTTGAAGGAAGTTTTATATCTATCTTGTTCAGCAATCTGGATCTGCCAATATCCTGATTTTAAATCGAATTTGGAAAAAATACAAGCATTGACCAACCTATCAAGCAAATCCTTTTTATTGGGGATAAGATACCTTATCCATATAAGAACCTTATTAAGGGGTTTATAATTTATTACCAATCGTGGAGCCCCTCTTTCTTTTTCAGAGGCCTTTTCAACGTAGAATGCTGAGCAGTTCCATGGGGAAGAACTTTTCCTGATAAGCTGTTTCTGTAACAAATCATCAATTTCATTTTTACATATTTTTAAAAGTCGAGAATTCATTTGTATTGGTCTTGCTTTTGTAGGTATTTTGCCTTTATAGAAATCTGTCTCATATGGCAATCTTACAATATGCTTTTGCCTATTCCAAAAGGTATTTGGCAATTCTGCACAAATTTCACTTTCTATTTTTCTTTTAATTTCCTCAATAAGTTTTATATTCTCAGGTATAGAAAGTTTTTCTTCAATTATTTTGTATTTTAATTATTCTTTTAAATGACACATAAATTTTTTTTTATTGGATATAATTTCTTTAGCACTATTAATTTCTCTAATTTTTGGTTTATCAATAAATTCAAATTTTACATTGTGGCCCTCTATATTAGCCTCAATTCCTGAACTATCTATTTTGAGTGGGTATAATAGATTGAAAAATGGTGTTTCAAGAATTACTGCCTGACTTAATCCTTTTACCATTATAAAAGGCATTTCGAAACAATTTCCATCGTTACAAACTGCAGTATTAGACAGTTTATAATTTATGATTAATTTACTTCCATCTGCTGTATTCAATATTTGAGTTGTTTTACTAAAATATTTTGTAGGGACTAATCCCTCATTTATACAATTTAGGTCTGCACCTTAATCTATTAATGCTAAGGTTTGAAAACTGTATTATTTATGAACTATTATTTTTACTAATGTAAACCATTTTGTGTGATTATTTTATCGAGTAAATTTACATAATTATCATATTGTATAGTATTAGAGGATTCTAGTTTCTCACTTATAGGGGATAGAGGCCTTTTATAATTGTTTATAATATTATCAAATTCTAACTCCTCATCTATATTTTCAGGAGTATTTTGTAGGTTAGATGTTAATTCTAAAACCTGTATTCTGTTTTTTAAGGTTATCAATTCATTTCGGACCTCGTTTATTTCATATTTTAATTCGGCGATTGATGGTTCCCTTTGATTATTATGTTTATTATCAATTCTTCTAAGAATCCTTGCAAAACTATAATCCTCTTGTTCTCTAATAAGAGAACGGGGTTTTTTTATTTGTTTTAGCTATTTGAATATATTGGATTAAGGCTTCTTTCTTTGTTTCTGGATCTGTTATTTTGTCTATTATTTATATGATCAAATTCACTTCTTTGGAGAATGTATTGTAGAAGCAATTATTATTTTCTTCTTCAGAGTCAGAACTATTGAATATTAGATTTTCATCCTCTATTTTTCTCCAACAAGTGGTTCAGTATTAGAACTGGAAGAACTTCCATCAGATTCTTCTTCTATTTGTAATATTTGATAGAGCTGACTTTTGATATTTTCCTCAACTTGTAAGGCATTAATTTTCTTTTTTATTCTGCACTTATTTTTATAATGTCCTACCTTACCACAGTTATAACAAACAGGTATCCTTCTTTTTCCTTTATATTTCTTAAAATTATTTTTAGGAGCAAATTTTCTAGTAAACTTTTCTTTAGTATTCCTCATATGATTAGATTTGTATTGTTTATTTTTATACTTTTTTCTATCAGTTTTGTGGGTCATAGACAGGGTGTTATATCCAAACTGTTAATAAAAGTCACCCTATTCTTTTTTGCCTGTCATTTTTTGTTTATCTAGTTGTCTCTTTAATTTTAGGTCTGTACACAGAGCTAATCCTTCTGCGCATATTTCAGCAGACAGTTCTCCTAGTGTATAAAGAGAGTATGGGATTATTCCTCCATTTTTATTTTTCAATCTTGTCTTAACTTTTTAGGTAAAGAGATGAGGTAATCCAGCAATAAATTTTTCTTTCCAATGATCGGATTTACCATCTTCTCTGGAAAGGAGCCGAGAAAAAATTCGTCTTTATACTATTTATAATGGGACAACATTGGGCACCTAAGATTGGACAAAAGATCTTCTGATCTGGCATCAAGCAAAGTAATACTCCGTACAAATTGGAGAGTTATCGTATATATTAGAGTATTTACTGCATCACTTTCACTATTTGGTATATCTTGTCCAAATTCATTTTTTACTGTCCACTGTGTAGTGGCAGCAAGTATTTCTCCTCTGGTGGTTTCGTCTATGTGAAAGTCCCACCATCCTCTTAACCATCCAGTAAAACCACATACGATGGCCTTAGCTATTTCATGATCATGATTCCCACTTATCTTACACGTCGTCGCGTACATGGTCATATGTTTCATGGTATCTAGTATTCGATGATCAGACATTCCATCTATATTCCAATTAACTATGGTGCTCCCTGAGTAGGATGCGATACTTGAAATTAAGTCTTCTTCGAACTGGATATCCACAGGGGTTGGTCTTGGGTGATACATCCTAGTCTACAATGTTGGTCTAAATTTTCTCCCATAATCTATCCTATTAATTTCAAGATTTTCTTCTTTGAAGGCATCCTCCATTTCTTGAATTTCATTATTGGTTAATTCTTTTTCTTGCAGAACCATAGCTTCTTGTTCCATGACAACTCCTTTTCCTTTTATACTTAGTTTGGCTAGCTGTTTTACTAACTCATCAATTAGATCTTTATTTTCTTCTTTCGTTTTTATTCCATCCAAGCTAAACTATTCCTTGTTGAGTTCTGGAGGTGGTTTGAGTAAGACAGCCTTCTTTGTATCCATTACCTTATCTTTAGGTACATTTTGGGATTTATTTATTATTATATTTTCAATTTTAGTGGTCTGTTTTCCAATAGTTTGTAGGCAAAGATTAATATAATTATTTTTTTTCAAATATGTGTGGTATGACATCTATTTTATGAGTATGATGAACAGTTTCCTTTGGGATTATTTTATAAAGAGAAGCTTTCGTTTTCGGGTTTTTCTTTCAATGCTCCTTTTAATTGAAGACTTTTTTCAGGAGGGTGTATGCTATATACTTATTCTCCTTCAGTAGTATGAAAGGCTTGATATTGATTTTCTATGGCGTTAAGGCCAAAGTCTGTGATTGGGATATCCTTATCTCTTAATGTAGATCTAGGCCAATAAAAAAATCCTATATATTGTTTGTTTTTCTTTATAAACTTATTAAATCTTTTGTGAAGAGCGTCTAGTAATTCCTGAGGGAATTCAGCTAGATACCAGTCACGAATTTCTTTAATTTTCATCAGACAGATAATCATTCTTAAGTGCTTCTATATCTATTTTAAATCTTTCTTCTTTCTGAAGGGTTAGAATATTGAAATCCATATATGAAGGTGTTGGTTCATTATCAGATGAACTTGGTTCATATATTTTATAGACTGGTCTATGAATATTACTATTTGTTCTAGTCAATCCATCTAGAATGGGTCTTTGAGGTATAGATGATGTGGAATGCCTAGGGGGTATAGAGATCCTAGATGGGGTTCGTATAGAGCCTTCTGACAGGTTTATCCTAGTCTTTCTATTGGAATTGAATTGTATTTCTATATCTCCATCAGGATATTCAATTATTTGATCTGGTTCTCTATTGATTGAAATTCTAGATTGTTGGTTTTTATCATGTAAAGACCAATTTTCAGGAAGAATTATTGGGGACCAACTTATGGATTTGGGTATGACTGTATTAGATTTTTCTATGTTGGTCTGGAAAAATGTTGTCCGTCCTTTAGTATCCATCTGTAGGGCATTTGGACATAAGGTATTCATGACTTTATAGCATATTCTATATACTAATGCTATGTTTTGTGATCCAGGGTTCATATCAAACCCTTGGGTTTTTATATTTAAGGTAAGAACCTTTAAAAGATTAGGATCTGTAAGGGAGACAGAAAAATTTGGGAAACAGTTAAAGTATATGGGTCAATTACAAAAGCTGAATTCCATTATTCCTAATAGAGAATCTAAGAATTTATTATGACGGCTATCTCTTAAGCATAACAAAACAAAATTATTTAATCCTAGTCGGGTTAAGGGTTTTACTGCTATTTGTATAAGTTCTATATGTAAATATTTATATTCTTTAGATTTATGATTCTGAATCATTCGTTCAGATAAAAGTTAGAAACTCTCATGTTCATTTGTAATAGATATATTTGTTCTACTGTTTTAATAGCATAACTAGACTTAAACTCAAATGGACCTTTCTTATAGATGTCAGTTATAGGCACTTTTGGTATATTCCAATTTTGTATTTATTTTTCAATATTATCTATAATTATTTCTTCCTTATTTTTTACTCGTAATATACTGTTTGATGAAGATGTTGTTCTATTGGATAGCGTCCTAATGAAGTTTGTCATTTCAAGATAACGGTTGAATACTTGAGTCAATCGGAAATAGTCCCTGTGCCTTTTCAACGGCTCTTCCTGGCCTTTTTCGGCAGTATGGGTCACGACGACTTTTAGTTTCAATTCTCGGACTTGTCTTGAAGGGTAAATTTGATTAAGGTTTTAGCCTTTAGAACAATATTTAAAGCAACTTTGATCTTATTAACGCAACTATTGATCTAATTAACTATCAAATATTAGTATGCAAACCTAACGAGTAAATAAACAATTAAACATATAAAAATAAGGAAAGGAGATATATCAATAACAAACCAATTAACATATGTAGTAGTCCTAACTTTTAAGCAAAATATTACTTTAAGTTGCATAAGATTATACAAGATACTTACATAACACACTTGCAATAACTAGAGAGTATTTTCCACTCTTCAGGGCAGTAACTCGGTAGAGTGTCCAAATTACAGTCACACATATATTTTTCCTCACAATTACAGACTCGGTGTGGCTAGATACACTACCCGATATACAATGTAGAAAGAAAAGAGAAAAAGTAACAATATAGTAAATAGTAGATAGAGAGTGAGAGAGGAATTGTAAGAATGCAATAGAAAAGTAGATAGGAGAGAGAGTGAGAAACGAATAACAGAGTGCAACAGAAAAGCAATATAGGTTTAGAAAGATTTCTGCACAGTGACGACAAAGTTATAGACGGAGTGATGATAGTTGCGCAGGGAGGTGGCATGAGGTTACTGAGAGTAACTGAGAGCACTGAGTGGATGAGAACACAGAGTATGGCTGAGTGGCTAAGAGCACGAAGAGTGTGAGCAGAGAGACAGAGAGAGTAAACAGCTTCGAGGAGAGCGAAGAGAGAACAGAGAGCTTCGGAGCAGGGTGAAACAGAGAAAGAGCTTGAAGAGCTGAGAAGATTAGAGCAAAGGGAAGAAAGCTCTGAAGAGTAGAGTAGAGCAGAGAGAAGAGAGAACTCTGAGGAGCAGAGCAGAGCAAAGGGAGAGAAGAGAGAACTCTTGAGGAGTAGAGAGAGAGCAGAGAGAACTCTGAGGAACAGAGCATGGAGAGAAGAGAGCTATATGTAGTTCACCTATAGGCGTTTTATAGTATATTCTATATGTACATGCGCTACAAATATCAAATCATTCCGACTAGTAAAAAAAATGAAAAATGAAACACTACCGGACAACTATGACCGTGCGATGAAGTTTGGATGGTAATGAGGGTAGGTGAAATCACTTCATCGCACGGTCACATTTGTCACGTAGTGTTTCAATTTTCATTTGTTTTTTACTAATTGGAATGATCTAAAATTTGAAACGCGTTTACATCTTAGTAAGGCACACCTAATAAAAATATGAAAAAAAATAATTTGTAAAATATAAATTGATCAAAATACCCCCGTAAATTTTTAGGCTTATTTTGGTTAATTGATATTTTACGAATTATTTTTTTCATATATTTATTAGGTGCGACTCACTAAGATGTACACACGCTTCAAATTGCAAGTAATTTGGATTTGCAGAAAACAAAGGAAAATTGAAATACTACTGGACAACTGTGACCTTAAAATGAAGTTTAGATGGTGATGAAGGTAGGCAAAATCACTGTTCATTCTCTTCCCAATGCCTATTGGCAAAAATGAACAGTGATTTCGCCTGCCTTCATCACCATCCAAACTTTATCGCACGATTATAGTTGTCTGGTAGTGTTTCAATTTTTATTTTTTTTACTAATCGAAATGATCTGAAATTTGGAGCGTGCATAGATCTTAGTGAGGCGTACTTAATGAAAATATGAAAAAAAAAAATCACAAAAATATAAATTGACCAAAATACCCCTGTAAATTTATGAGGGTATTTTTATCAATTTATATTTTGAGAATTATTTTTTCGTATTTTTATTAGGTGTGCCTCACTAAAATATACACAGGTACCAAATTTTAAAAAATTCAAATTTGTAAATAAAAAATAAAAAATAAAAAATAAAACACTACCAGACAACTGTGACCGTGCGATAAAGTTTGGATGGTGATTAGGGTAGGTGATATCACTATTCAATTTCGCCAATAGGTGTTGGGAAGAGTTTGCCCCTCTCTGTCTCTCTCTCGATATATATATATATATATATATATATATATATATATATATATATATATATATATATATATATATATATAAAGATGCTAGGGTGAGCCCACTAGCTCACAGGAAAGATGAACCCAAAGGCCCAGATTGAACTGGGCCAATCTGACGATCACGGATGTTTGGTAGTGTTTGAATTTTATTTTATTTTCTATAAGTCCAAATTACTTGAAATTTGGAGCGTGTATATATAAAAAATAGATGAATCTTTGAAAAATATCAAAAAAGTATTTTACATGAAATAAATTGACTAAAATACCTCCAAAACAGTTTGAGGGTATTTTGATCAAATGTTTTCATGAATTGTTTTTTTTATATTTTTATTAGGCGCGGCTTGATGAGAAGAACATACGCCTAAATTTTCAAGTGATTTGGATTTGTAGAAAAAAAAATTAAAATTTGAACACTACCAAACATTTGTGGTCGTCAGATTGGCCCAGATTCAATCTAGGCCATTGGGCTTATACTATTCCATGAGCTAGTGGGCTATATATATATATATATATATATATATATATATATATATATATATATATATATATATATATATATATATCGCTAGTCTCAGAATAGGGATGTAAAAAAAAAAAAATTAAAGATTTTTCTTTTTTGTCCAGATCGTAAATACTAATTTTTTTTTCTCATTCAATTCAATAGTGGGTCGGTTGATTACAAATAATATCTCGAATAAGTTAAAATAAGATGTGTTACCATGCCATTTCTTTGAAGAATAGATCCAATTGAAAAGGAAAATAATATAAAAGGCAATCATTTTCACATTGAATTCTTTGTTAGTACATTTATTCTATAATGAATGGCTGGTGAATCAAAACTTTCAAGTTGAACGGATCTTGTCAATTAGGATTGTTTCTTATCATCGTATCTCAATTCAAACTTAGGCAAATATATATATATATATATATATATATATATATGAAAAAAGTTGCGGTTTGCCCACTGGCTCATATAAACATATGAGCCCAATGACCCCGATTGAATCTGGGCCGATCTGACGATTACATATGTCCGATAGTGCTTGAATTTTATTGATTTTTATATAAATCCAAATTACTTGAAATTTTAGGTGTGTGTTCTTCTCATCAAGGCGCACCTAATAAAAATTTTAAAAAAAATTATTTACGAAACAAAAACCAAAATACCTCCCGAAACTTTTTGGGGGTGTTTTAGTCAATTTATTTTATGTAAAATATGTTTTTGATATTTTTCAAAGATTCACCTATTTTTGATGAATAGACTCCTAAAATTTCAAGTGATTTGGATTTGTAGAAAAAAAATAAATTCAAACGCTACTGGACATCCGTGATCGTCATATCGGCTATGAACATATGAGCTAGTGGGCTAACCCCAGTTTTTTCATATATATATATATATATATATATATATATATATATATATATATATATATATATATATATATATATATATATATATATATATATATATATATAGATAAAAGATACTACAAAACACATATTGGCTAAAATGAATAGGGATTTCGCCTACCCTCATCACCATCCAAACTTCATTGCACGGTCACGACTTTTCGGTATTGTTTTATTTTTCATTTGCTTTCTACAAATTGGAATGACTTGAAATGTTGAGTGCATGTTCATCAAATATAGGCGAATCTACGAAAAATGTCAAAAAAATATTTTACATGAAAAATATTGACCAAAATACCCTTAAAAAGTTTGGAAAGTATTTTGGTTCTTTTTTTTTTGTAAATTGCTATTTTTTATATTTTTATTAGGTGCGCCTCATTAAGATGTAGACATGCTCCAAATTTCAGGTCATTTTGAGGCATAAAAAAATAATAAAAAATAAAATACTACCAAATAATTGTAACCGTACGCTGAACTTTGAATGGTGATGAGGGTAGGCGAATCTTCATTTTTGCATATAGGCGTTAGGAAGACTTATATATATATATATATATATATATATATATATATATATATATTGGGAAATGCTGTTGTTGGCCCACCAGCCTACGACTACATATGGGCCTAACAAATATGGGCTGATCCAATAATCACGATTATATTTTGTATTTGAATTTGAATTTTTTTTTATATAAATCCAAATCATTTGAAATTTTGGTAGTTTCTTCTTTAAAAATAGCAAAATCCAATAAAAATATCAAAAAAATATTTTGTGAAAAATAAATTAATCAAAATACTCCCGAAATAGTACATGGGTATTTTGGTCAATTTATATTTTGAGAATTATTTTTTAATATTTTTATTATGTGCGCGTTGATGATAAGAACAGACGCGTAAAATTTTACATGATTTGTATTTATAAAACATAATTAAAATTAAAATACAAAATGATTTTGTGCCCGTCAAATTGGCCCCAATTCGTTGAGCTTATATATATGGGTGTAGTTTTTATAAGGTTGCAACCTTAAACAATCCAATTAAGGCGTACCTCCAAAATTTATCATAATATATAATTTTGGTGTAAAAAGTTATTAGGATTATCTAAAAATCTATTTTCACATCTACTTGTAAAATTCTAAATTCCAAAAATACTTTAAATCAAGTAGTATCTATAAACATATGAAAATCTTGAAAACAAACGGTCAAGATTATGTGTTGCAAGATACACTATTTTTGGGACTCAAAATCTTTTTGTTTTTCATATTCATACATCTCGATGTCGAGATGATCAGTTAGAATGTTTCCAACATCAAGGGGCCGATGTTGAGATGATCAATTAGAAGGTTTTCCAACATTAAGGGCGGTTTAGGTACCTGAAAATCTATTACAAAAAAATATATTACAAGGAAATATGAGATTTACCATGTTTGAGTACACTCCAACGGTAAGAAAAAATGGAAATAGATTACACAAGATTCCCCAAAATATTACAACAAAATATGAGATTTAAGGTACACTTCAACAATAACAAAATGGAAATAAATTACATAAGATTCCTCCAAAAATATGTGCGCTTAATGACTAATCTAACTACGCAGCATCCTCTCCTGTGCCCATCCATTCTCATGTGATTCTCTCTCCACGTACATCCATTTATACTTACTCTCTCTAAACTCCATTCTCCTGCCATTCTCTCTCATATCTATTTCTACTTACTTTTTCTAAACTCTATTCATAAGTATTTGCATAGACTGGACACATCCATTTCTTCCATTTCTCTCTTGAGCACATCCATTTTTTCTTTCTTTCTAAACTCCACTTATAAGTGTTTGCACATACTGCGCATATCCATTTCTTCTATTTCTACACTCGTGCGCACATCCATTTTTACATCCCTCTATCCCCAATTTGAGTGGTAGCCCTAATCTGACGCCATGAGCTCTCACATAAAAACAAAAAAAATAAAAAATTATAATTGGTAATCAATGAAAAATTACACAACACAATCATAATAAAAAATTTCACACAACGTAATCCTCATAAGAGATTAGTAAAAGCTTAATTGAATCCTCATAAGAAATTAGTAAAAGCTCAATTGAAATAAGATACATCTTTAGTCTCCTCTAATGCCTCAAAATTATCTAATGTAATTATCAAACCTTCTAGTTTACTCATCAAACTTCTTCCCATTTTTTAACTTGTACTATAAAGATTTTGAATTTGATATCATAAATTTATTATTTATTTAAAATTATATAGATAGACATTTGAAAGACACATATAAAAAATAAATAAAAATGAGGCTTATCACAATAAAATCATGTTATTTCAATTATATTATTCCAATGACTTATCATGTTGAAACCAAAGTTTAATCACGTTAGAAGACATGTGATTCCACGTAAGTGCCAAAGGCATGCAAAATAAATGGGAAATGGTGTCATGATGACTTTGAAATAGTACAAATTACTATTAGAAAATCATTTTGAGAAGGTGATGATGTTAGTATTAGAAAATCTTTTTGGAATGGTGTGATGATGACTTTAATTCCGCATTTCAGTGAAGTTTTGTGACAACAAAGAAATAAATAATAATTTATAGGCAAGTGCAGGTAAAATGTTGGTAATGCATTTCCCATATTTCTTTCAGACAGAGCCAACCAGTAGCAATATATTTCCCAGGTTACATCTAAATACTACCCAAACAGTAACAATCTATTTGCAGGTAATGTATTACGCCAGTAATATATTTCACAAACAATATATTTCTAGGCATCCAAACGACCTATTAAATAACATTTTCCGATGATTTTCGAGGTGCATGTGTAATTCTACTTACTTATTTTTCTCTCTATACACACGCGCCGAAAATCAACTTGCTTGACGTTGGTTCGGGGCATGTAAAAAGTATTAGCCATATGGTTCATATGCACTGAATTTGCAAGATCTTCAGTAGATCATGTACAATGAACATGCAAAATAAGTGGCCGATCTTTTGTTTACAATTATGCATGCTAATCATCATTATGCAATATTAGTGTCATCTTTATGCACACTAATTATTACTAGTAGAAGGCAAATATTGCGATTGCGCATTGACATGTAAGTGAATAAAAATATATGTTCTCAAGAATTTTCGATTCTTAAGTTAAACATATTTTTCACTACCCCTGCTTTACTAGTACTCAATTATCCAACACTAAGTGGTCCTGAGCTTACTATGTTCCATTTTTTAGTAGGCTCGACGACTTTTATAAATGGCTAAGGGAGAAGAAGAAGAACAAGGGGGAAAGAAGGGCACATGAGGAAGTGAAGGGGTGATGAGAGAGAGTGAAACCTAATTTATGAGTGAATGGGGGTTATATAAGCATGTAGCGCTTGTAGGTAAGGGCATCTATTATGTATGGGGGATACAATAATAGGGGCGGAAGCATGCATGTGCCACATAACACTCAAGTGATTATGCATGAGGAGAGAGAAGACATGCATGAGGAATATAATGATGGTGGTAGAAACATGCATGTGGGAAATTATGTGCATTGGGATGAGTGTATTTATGGGGATTTGTGCACATAAGAGTATGTGCATGATTAGGGATGCATGCACGATGCATTGGGACGCGAATGGAAAAATATTCAGGGTACAGATCATGGCTTTTTGACGGTAGCTTGGATTTGAGCGATTTTCGTACTGTCGGAAAGCCCGTGATCCCTACAATAACACGGTACCACCCAAAACTTAAGACGTATGTTATCCAGCAAATCGAAAAAGAAATTTGAGGTAAGCATTAGTAGGAAACAATTCATGATGTAAACATGATCAACGACCTGAAAAGTCCCAGACCTTATATCATCCCCCATTTGAAATGGATTTAGTCATCTAAATCATTCATTTGCTTATCAAATAAGTGGGGGTACTTTTTCACTATTAGGATCTCCTTTAGCTTAGATTGCACGTCCCGATTATCTACCACATAAGTTAAATACCCGACGCATCTTCCAGCCAGAAGACTATAAGCCTGAAGAGTTTAAATAAAGTGTATAGGGGAAGCATTCTTGATATCAAGAAAGCGCAACTCAAGTTGGGTAGGGGGTCTAAATGTCACATTCTTATGATAACAGTCAACAATGGCATGATGCGTGAACAACCAGTCCATGCCCAAAATAACTTCAAAGTCCTAGCTAAGAGTATCAAGTTTATAGGCAGGACATACCCCTCAAGCAATACCCCACACCGCTTGTACACCGTATCAGCCATCACAGAGTCCCCCAAAGGCGTGCACACTTCTAAAGTATAGTCGAGAGGTGAAGGTTCAACATTCAAATGACATGCAAAAAAAATGAGATGCAACAAAAGAATGAGAAGAACTAGGTTCTATCATAATCTTGGCCTCTCTACCACAAACAAAAAGTATACCTCAGATCACTGAAGTAGAAGCCTTAGCCTCCTGCTTCGTGAGTGTGAACAACCATTCCTGAGTCTTCGGTCTGTTCTCCGGCTTCATCTAATGGCAGTATTTGATCAGGTGGCCAGGCTTGCCACATTTGAAACATGAACTCGTCTTCTTGTAGCACTCAGTTGCAGAGTGGTTGCTCATCCCACAGTACGAGCATGCCGGGCAATGGTTCTCCCTTACATCAACTAGGAACGTCTTCTAGGTTTTTACATTTCCAGATGGTGGAGACCTTACTCTCCTTTCCTTCTTTAGCCGGTGCTCCTCACAGTCTTTCTCAAGCTTCATGGCTAGCTCCATCAATGGGGAGAACGCTTTAAGATTACCTGACATCACTCTCCCCTGGATAACTGGTCTGAGGCCCCCTTCAAATTTATTAGCCTTACGAGCCTCTGTGTTGATAATATGCGACGTATTCCGGGAGAGCTCCGCAAACTTGGCCGCATACTGTTGTATTGACATTGTCCGTTGTTGCAGCTCGATTTGTTGCATACCAAGAGAGCTATGCAGACTTGGCCGCATAAGCTAAACGAGGATGGGATTTTTGTCAATGTGTTAACATTAAACATTGAATATAATATAATAAATGGAGAAAGAATCATGGAGTTTCCCATGATCTTGAGCTACGGCAATATCGAAGGGAGAAGGGGGGGACGTGGTGGTGGCGCACGTGTAGGTTACAGTACATGAATTTTAGATGTTCATAGTTCTCAAAGAGAGAAGGGTGGGTCGGTGGTGGTGGGCACACGTGTAGGTTTCACGAAAGTACACGAATGTTATATTTATATGTTTTTAAACAGTGACAAAGTTGTCATGGAGAGAATAAAGTACAGAGTAAAAGATGGAACAACATAAAATAAAAGAACGGAAAAAGGGATTGTATAACTATTTATCTTTGGCATAAGGAGGTAACAATAACGTACATGGTGTGGTTTATATGAGGTTGCAACTTTAAACAATTCAATTAAAACTAACTTTTAAATTATCATAATATGTAATATTGGTATAAAAAAACATTCGGATTATCTTAAAATCTATTTGCATATCTAATTATAAAATTTTAAATTAAAAAAATAATTAAAATCAAGTAGATCTATAAACATATAAAATCTTGAAAATGGACGGTCTAGATAATGTGTTGCAAGATGCACTATTTTTAGGGCTCAAAATCTTTTTTCTTTTCATATTCATACATCTCGATATCAAGATGATCAATCAGAGGGTTTTTCAACATTAAAACAACATTTCAAATGGATTTTTGAGGCGCATATGAATTCTACATTTCAAGGTTGCAACCTTGTATAAACTTTTTCTTTTAGATTTGAAAAACATTTACATAAGTGCGAGGCTCTAAACCAATGGTTTAAAAAGCGGATCGGTGACCCGGATCGGGCACCTCAAAAACCGATTCGGATCGGCCAATCGGCGATTCGGATCGGGAATCGGTCAGATTGAAGCTTCAAAAATATCCGAAAAAATTATTAAAATTCATTATAAATATTTTTTTTTAAGAATCCAATAAGAAATGAGGGTCTTACATTATTAACTTTCATTTTTTTTATCAATTTGTGAATATTGAGATGTTCTTTCCCTGTACAAACTTAAGTATTAAATTTGCATCACATAAACGAAAAATCATAGAATTATCATGGATAAAATATATAATTATACATGGACTATAATAAAGAGTAGACTAAATCAATGAAAGAATGACCATTAAAATCTCGTTTTGGCGAAAAACCCTAATCCGCTAAAAAAATCCAAATTATTACAGCCTAACTAACTATAGTCCAAAATTATTACAACGTAACTAATTATAATATTATATACTGAAATTATAATTATTAGTTTACATTTTATAATTATTTTATTAGATAAATAATAATAAATTTAAAATATTTTATAATATTATCTAATTTAAAATGTATTATTGACAACTGTAAGAAAAATAGTGCATTACATGATTTATAATGTAAAAATTAATAAATAAAATAAAAGATTTTGTTATCAATGTAAAAATTAATAAAATACGTACAAATTTTGGAAATAACACTTTATTTATTATATGCCCAAGGGGGAACAAAAATTAACTCAAGAAGGGATAAACAATTATATGGCCCAAAGGGGGATTCGAACTTGAGAAGTCAAGGCAAATAACATTAGTGATAACCATCATGCCTCCTTATCATATGTTTTTAAAATTACCTATTAATAGCATATATTTACATTTTGTTTTCATTTAATGATGTTTGAGAATTATCCCACATCGAAGGATGAGTATTCAAATATGCTATATAAATAACTATGTAATTGAAAGATAAACACAAATGTGAAAACACTAGGGCATCTGTGCACATGCACATGCACGTGTGCATGTACGTGTCACACGTGTGGCACATGTGGGAGTGGTGTGTGTTGCACGTATGGCACGTGTGAGAGTGTGTGTGGCACATACAAGTGGTTTGTGTTGCACGTATGGCATGTGTGGGAGTGTGTGTGGCACGTACACACGTGTGAAGCAGTTAGAATCGGTGCACGTATGTGTGGCACGTGTGGGAGTGTGTACCGCTCGTGTCACACGTGTGTATGGTGCGTGTCGCATACACACTTGTGAAGGTGCTTTTGAAGCTTGAACCGGGAGGAAACTGCTAGAACCGGTGCACGCGTGCACGTGTGTGTGGCACGTGTGGGAGTGTGTTCCGCTCGTGTCACACGTGTGTATGGTGTGTGTCGCATACACATGTGTGAAGGTGCTTTTGAGGATAGAAC
The DNA here is from genome assembly GCF_054954075.1 of Amborella trichopoda. Lineage (NCBI taxonomy): Eukaryota > Viridiplantae > Streptophyta > Magnoliopsida > Amborellales > Amborellaceae > Amborella > Amborella trichopoda. Next base: position 43,525,038 of record NC_142336.1, read on the forward strand.
CGAGAGGGAACCGCTAGAACCGGACAGAACCGAGGTTCCGCTCTAGAACTGGTGTTTTTGAGGCCTGAACCGACTAGAATCGGTGCACACGTGTGTGGCACATGTGGGAGTGTATACCATTCCTGTCACACGTGTGTATGGTGCGTGTTGCTTGTCGTATACATACGTGTGAAGGTGCTTTTGAGGCTTGAACCGTGAGGGAACGGCTAGAACCGATGCACATGTGCACATGTGTGTGGCACGTGTGGGAGTGTGTACCACTCGTGTCACACGTGTGTATGATGTGTGTCGCATACACACGTGTGAAGGTGCTTTTGAGGCTAGAACCGGGAGGGAACTGCTAGAACCGGGGTTCCGCTCTAGAACTGGTGTTTTTGAGGCCTGAATCGGTGCACATGTGTGTGGCACATATGGAAGTGTGTACCGCTCGTGTCACACGTGTGTATGATGAGTAGTGCTTTTCGCATACACACGTGTGAAGGTGCTTTTAAGGCTAGAACCGAGAGGGAACTGCTAGAACCGATGCACGCGTGCACGTGTGTGTGACACGTGTGGGAGTGTGTACTGCTCGTGTCACATGTGTGTATTGTGCGTGTCGTATACACACGTGTGAAGGCGCTTTTGAGGCTAGAATTAGGAGGAAATCGCTAGAACAGGATAGAACCGGGTGGAAACCGACGGTTCCTCTCTAGAACCGGTGTTTTTGAGGCCTAAACCGGCTAGAATCGGGAGGGAACTGTTAGAACCGGCGTTTTTGAGGCCTGAACCGGCTAGAATCGGGAGGGAACTGCTAGAACCGGTGCATGCGTGCACGTGTGTGTGGCATGTGTAGGAGTGTGTATCGCTCGTGTCACACGTGTGTATGGTGCGTGTCGTATACACACATGTGAAGGTGCTTTTGAGGCTAGAACCGGGAGGGAACCGCTAAAACCAGACAGAACCGGGTGGGAACCGACGGTTTCGATCTAAAACTGGTGGTTTTGAGGCCTGAACCAGCTAGAACAGGTGTACACGTGTGTGGCACAAGTGGGAGTGTGTACCGCTCGTGTCACACGTGTGTATGGTGCGTATTGCGTGTCGCATACACACGTGTGAAGGTGCTTTTGAGGCCAAAACCGAGAGGGAACTGCTAGAATCGGTGCACGCGTGCACGTGTATGTGGCATGTGTGGGAGTGTGTACCGCTCGTGTCACACGTGTGTATGGTGCGTGTCGCATACACACGCGTGAAGGTGCTTTTGAGGCTAGCATCGGGAGGGAACCGCTAGAACCGGACAGAACCGGGTGGGAACCAACGGTTCCGCTCTAAAACTGCTGTTTTTGAGGCCTGAACGGCTAGAACCAGTGCACATGTGTGTGGCATATGTCGGAGTGTGAACCGCTCGTATCACACGTGTGTATGGTGCGTGTTGCGTGTCGCATACACACGTGTGAAGGTGCTTCTGAGGCTAGAACCGGGAGGGAACTGCTAGAACTGGATAGAATCGAGTGGGAATCGGTGGTTCCGCTCTAGAATCGGGTGGTTCTCGGTTTTGTGCTGGAACCGGCACGGGCTGTGCCGATTCCCGACTCGAACCGAGCGAGTCCGGTTTGACTCGCCAATTTTTAAATCATTGCTCTAAACAATCAAATTAGGGAATTTCAGTAGAAGAGGTTGTTTTGATGCCCAAATATCCTCAAATTGATCATCTGGACCTCAAGATGCATGGACATGTCAAAACAATAGATTTCAAGTTTTGGAAATAGTGTATCATGTAATGCATTTACATACTGTCAATTTTCAAGATTTTTAAGTTTTCTTATAGCTCTACACTATGGACCGTCAATTTTCAAGATTTTCAAGTTTTCTTAGATCTACTCGCTCTACATTATTTTTGAACCTTTAAATTTTTTAATTAAGGATGAAAATATATTTTAAGGCTATCACGAAGATTTCCAATATTGAAATCACATTTTTCGATACTATTTAAATATGTGCTTTACTGTAATTGTTTAGAGCCTCGGCTCTATACAAACCGCACCCTTTGGATTTTGCTAAAATTTCCTATTTCTGGCCTTTTTCCTTTGCTATATGTTCTTCTGTTTTTCTCTCTCGTCGTGCTGATTTTTCCAATGGAATGGCCCAGCGTTTTAAAAAACGCCGAGTCGAACCGGACTCGCCCGGTTCGACTCGGAAATCGTGAAAGGGGATCGGATCTCCTAAAAAATCGGAAATCGTCCGGTTCTAGAGAGAACCGGACGATTTTGTACAGTGAATCGCCGATTCACTATACGGAATCGGCGAGTCCGAACAGTGAATCAGCGAGTCCGTACGGATTTTTTTTTTTTTGTATTTGTAATTCATGATAGATTTTTTTGTAATACTTGATTGATTTTTTTGTAATCCATGATCGAATTGTTTTTGTTCTTTTGTAATCCATGATCGAATTTTTTGGTTTTTTGTAACCCATTATAGAATTTTTTGTAATCCATGATCGAAATGTTTGTTTTCTTTTCTTGTAATCCATGATCGATTTTTTTGTTTCTTTTTTTTTTTTTGTAACCCATCATAGAATTTTTTGTAATCCATGATCGAATGTTTTGTAATACATGATTGAAATGTTTGTTTTTTTTTTGTAATCCATGATCGAAATGTTTGTTTTTTTTTTGTAATCCATGATTGAATTTTTTGTTTTTTGCTTTTTTTGTAACCCATGATAGAGTTTTTTGTAATCCATGATTGAATTTTTTGTAATCCATGATCGAACTGTTTTTTTCTTTTTTTGTAATCCACGATTGAATTTTTTGTTTTTTTTTGTAATCCATGATCGAATTTTATGTAATCCATGATCAAATTTTATGTAATCCATGATTGAATTTTTTGAAAATTTGTGATTTTTTTTTTTTAATCCATGATCGAATTTTTTTTTGTAATCCATGATAGAATTTTTTGAAAATTTGTGATTTTTTTTTTAATCCATGATCGATTTTTTTGAAAATTTGTTTTTTTTTTTTTTAATCCATATTATTCAAAGAGAAAATGAGAGAGATGTTGATTCTGAGGCCACCCTATCCCAGCCATGTTATTCACATATCGAGTCCCAACAGCAACAGTGTAGGGATGAGCACGAAATACTGTAAATTAAATGCTAAATGGCGGTTCTTGCAGGGAAAGAACATATCAATATTCACATATTCATTCAAAAACATGAAAATTCTTAATGGAGTACCCTCATTTTTTATTGAATTCCTAAAAAACAATATTTATAATGAATTTTAATAATTTTTTCGAATTTTTTTTAAATTTTATTCTGACCGATTCACCCGATTCTCGATCCGAATCGCCGATTCGTCGATCCGGATCAATTTTTTGGAAGCCCGATCCGAGTCACCGATCCGTTTTTTAAACCATTGGAATGGCCGTTACCGGTGTAACGTTTGCGATGAAAATACACAGATTTATTACATTATTCATGAGCACGTACATCACGTGCTACTTTTCCCATTTTATTACATTATTGAGGAGCACAACATGCCACTTTTTGCATAGGTGTCTCAACCATGGTAAGCAAATTGGCATTTAAAACGCGTCTTTTAAAAAAAACGGCTCTTTTTTATGGAAACGTTTAAAACGGTGAAACGTTAAAAACGGTGCCTTTTTTTAAAAAACGTTTAAAACATGATTTTAAGAAAAATGAATTAAACTCCGCCAAAAAAATCGTATCTTTTTTTTACCTGTTAATTTTTTTTTGAAAGATAAAAACTTTTTTCCTGATTTGTATACTGTTATTTTCATACTTTCTAAAAAAATTATTATTTCAAAAAAAATCTAAAATAGATTTATGTGATTATTATGGATACTGTTTATGGCATAAAACCATCGAGATTGTCATAAATTAAGGCTCAACTATCCAGATTATTATAAATTAGGGCTCAAACCATCCAGATTATCACAAATTATAATCAAATTAGAATAAACAAACATGAAAACAATTGACTAAAAAATTCTCAAATTTTGGCTTGACAAAATTCCACCCAAAATTCATTCCAAAATAGGGTACAAAGAACCTCCAAATTCTAGATTACAAAATCAATACAAAATCTTCAAAAAAAAAAAAAAACCATATTAGGGGTTTTTTTATATCCCCAAACTTGTACATGTTGTTGCTTTCTACATGCATTCCGCTTCTCTCTCACTCAATCCCCAAACAAGTTTTTTCATTTTCTCAAACCCATAGTTCTTCTGTGTGTGCTGCTTCCTCTGTACATGCTGCTTCTCTCTCTGTATGTGTTGCTTTTCCAGTTCTCCTTCTGCGTGCTGCTCCAATTGGGGTTTTATTCTTCTTCCTCTCTATCCAGAACTCCAGATGCTTCTTGGTGCTGTTTGAACTTTGAAGTAATGGGTCACCAACTCACCATAACGTAGTTGTTATATCTCCGGATGCTTCCAACTCACCATATCGTAGTTATAATGTGGCATATCCAAATGGTGTATTTATCATGGTATATCCATATTGTGTATTTATAATGTATTCATATGGTGTATTTTTTTGATACCTACTAAATATGTGTATTTCAAAGTTTCTAATATTTTTAAACTTAACCGATTTTTTGACTCCGATTTGTTGAGCCTAGTCCGATATATTTTCGATATCTTTACATGAAGTATTTTTGTCGTACTGTATTTTTGACCTGATATTTTCATCAGAATTTTTTAAATAAAAATGATTTATTTCAGATTTTAACGTGAGCCGAATTATTGATAGTCCCCGTCTTGCTGACTATGGTCTCAACAAAGTCGCTTCTCAACTGACAAAGGTACGAGCGGTTGTTGGTCAGTGTATTCAAGTACGGGTTCTGTGAGTTTACAACTCACATGTAGAGTTTGATACTAATTTTTGAAATAGAGTTTGATACTAATTTTTGTTGGGAATATATACTTTTTAACATGGGGATTATTATTAATTTGTAAAAATAAATAAATTTTAAAAACTAAAAATGATATTTTTGACAAATATTCCTTACTTTATTAAACAAATCTACTCAAAAGAAAGTACATAAGAAGAAATAGCTAAAGCGGGCAATGAAGCTCCTCCTTTAGCAAGAGAGTCAGCCAAAGAATTCACCTCCCGATAAATAGAACAAAACGAAACTGATTGGAGCCACTAGATCCATAATCTGCAGCCACCTAGACCTTAGTTTCCAAGGAGTATGCAACATCTAAGTGCATTTAAAGAGTCTCCTTCAATAATATAGCTACTCCCAAGGTTTCTAGAGATAAAAATTGTAATTCTTTAGAGCAAAGCCAATAACTCCAATTGGTTAGCCGTGGTTAAACCAATAGGGCCAGTGAGAAGATGACCTTTCCAAAACAGTCACACAACACACCCCCAATGCCCACCAAACTTGGATTACTAAAACAACTCCCATCAAAATTTAAAACCCCTACTCTCTTGTGCCACTCAAATACTCTTGGGTCTCATCTTTAATCTACCCATCGAAAACAGATTTGGTAAATTTAAAAACAGATTTAAAAATGATATTTTTTGGGTCATATATAGGTTGGGTATTGCTACAAAGTTCAACTTGAAGATTTCTATAGCTTGGGTATCGCTACCATGTCATATATAACCTTATACTATAGCTTGGGTATTGCTACAAAGTTCGAGAAGATTTCTTTTGAGATTTGAGCTTGGTTAATGGAATAAATATAACCACATAATTTCACATTCAATGATCAATATATTATATTAAAAGTAAATGATCTCATTGTATACTTTTCCAAAGAAAAAACATCCAAACAAAAAAAAACAGTAAATAAAGAACAAAATGGAGGTAACAATAGAGGACGAGAGGAATCCTCTCTCCCGTTGAAGGTCTAGATAATGGGTTACAAAAAAGCACTTTTTTAGGATTTGATTTTTTTATATTTTTATATCCATATATCCGGTGGCAGAGATGATAAATTGCAAGATTTTTCAGTATTGGAACATCCTTCTCTCGTGGTTCATTAAGGTCTTCCTTGCTTATAGTACAAGGTTAATGTCATATATAAACGTTTTCCTAACCCTCAACTTTTTAAGATTTCTCGAATCCCAATGTGTCCAACGAAACACAGATGAAGTATTTTTTCATGGGCAACTTGAAATATAACCAAAAAATAATACGCTTTCAAAAATTAAAGGAAAAAATTTATATAGAGGCGGAGCTCTAAAGAATTAAATCAGAGTGCACCTCACAACAAAACACATATGAAGTATCTTTTCATGGGCAACTTGAAGTATAACCAAAAAATAATAGGCTTCCAAAAGTTAAAGGAAAAAGTTTACGTAGAGGCGGGCCTCTAAACAATCAAATTAGAGTGCACCTCAAAATTTTTATTAGAAGATGTTGTTTTGATATTCAAATGTCCTCAAATTAATCATCTCCACATCAAGATACATTGACATGAGAAAAATAAAGATTTCAAGTTTTGAAAATAGTATATTTTGTAATGTATTCTGGACCAATACATTACCTGTAAATGGATTGTTATTGTTTGGGTCGTATTTAGATACAACCTGGGAAATATATTGCTATTGTTTGGCTATGTCTGGAAGAACTATGGGAAATACATTACCAACATTTTTCCAGTACTTGCCTATAAACTATCATTTTTTTTTTTTTGTCACAAAATTCGACTAAAATGAAGAATTAAAGTCATCATTACACCATTCCAAAAAGATTTTCTAATAATAATATCATCACCATTCCAAAAAGATTTTTTAATAATAACTTATACAATTCTAAAGTCATCATCGCACAATTTTCTACTTATTTTGTATGCCTCACACCATTTCCTACTTATTTTGCATGCCTTTGGCACTTACATGGAATCATATGTCTTCTAACATGATTAGACTGTGGTTTCAACATGATAAGTCATTAGAATAATATGATTGGAATAACATATTTTTATTGTGATAAGCCTTATTTTTATTTATTTTTTCTAGAAGCCTTTCAAATGTATCTATATAATTTTAAATAAGCAATAAATTTATGATACCAAATTCAAAATCTTTTGATAATTGCAGTAGAAAATTTTGAGGTGTTGGAGGAGATTAAAGAGGTAGGGCTTATCCACATCCAAATAACTAGTTAGAGAGAGAGAGGGAGCACGTTGTGTTAGTAGGGCTCAAGAGAGAGGGGGTGGGTTTAGAGGGAGAGTACTTTATGTTATTAGGGCTTGAGTGTAGTTATTAGGGCTAGAGAGAAAGGCAGCAGGCTTAGAGAGAGAGGGAGCACCTATGCAAACTACTTATTATGGCTCAAGAAGAGAGATAATAGGGTTTACCAGGTATTGCTTTGGTACGTTCTTGAGACAAGTTTGAGAAAGAGAAAATGACGGGTTGGCATTTTTTAAATGGGGATAGGGTACCAAGATTTTCGTCAAGGCGCCTAATAGATTTTTCACTCCTCATCGTACGTAATCCGGTTTAGTGATTTTTGGGAAAATCTCGACCAATCTCACGTAATCTCCTTCCATTTCTTTGCTATTATAGTGTACCCAAACAGTAGAAATGTCATATTTCATTGTAATATATTGCCATGTAATAGATTTATGTCATATTTCATTGTAATATATTGTCATGTAATAGATTTTCTAGTACCCAAACGGCCTCTTAAATGTTAAAAGTCGTATAAATTTGTTAGATCCACATTAAGAGCTTCATATTTAATAATCATGAGCGGAAATCGATTATGAGTCTTTCTATAGATTTTTGATGCCGTAACTACTCTTTCTAGAGGAGTTTCTGGGTGAGGGTTTATGTTTTAAGCGTCAATCTCACCATAATTGCATCTGAAATATAATAAATTTTTAATTAAGAAATGGGAATGCTTTCAATGATTCAGCCATCTCATCCGCCAGCCATTGTCTTCTAAGGTTTGGAACTCGAAACAAGTTGCGAATAACTTCAAACATCACAAGTCATTGAAAATCTATTCCTGCTTCGAATCCATGCATTTGAAGAGTGCAGATTTGTTTATCTTCGATGATCTAAGTTGAACGGTCCAAAAAAACGAGATGAGATACTTTTAAGGCTTAAGCTTCATTTTCTTTTTCAGATTCGTGCAGGTTGACATGGTAGAGCTGTACATTTTGCTAAAAAAAAAAGGCTTTGGCTTAATTGGTTAGTGCTTGATGATTTACAACACTATGTTTTTGGCTCAATTCATGCCCTCTGTCCACTGACTTACCTAAAAAAACAAAATAAAAAAGAGTTGTACACTTTGGATCCAAGATCTATCTATTTGTGGTTGAGATAGTAGAGTTTTGGATTCAAAATCCAATATTCTATTTGTGGTTGAGATAGTAGAATTGTAAAAATTTTGGATTCAAAATCCAATCTAGATTTAAATTGGGTTGTTGTTAATCAATTTTTTTCAAAAATCCTCTTTGATCTATTAAATCCAACAAATTAGTTTCAAAGATAAGCTTTCTTTATTGTGAACAATGCTCCTTATGATCCACATCCTTCCAAAAATTATCTATCAAAATTTGATATGTTTAGAGCAGCGTTTTAAAAAACGCCGAGTCGAACCGGACTCGCCCGGTTCAACTCGGAAATCATGAAAAAGGACCGGATCGCCCAAAAAATCGGAAATCGTCCGGTTCTAGAGAGAACCGGACGATTCTGTACAGTGAATCGCCGATTTACTGTACGGAATCGGCGAGTCCGAACAGTGAATCGGCGATTCCGTACGGATTTTTTTTATTTTTTATTTTTTTTTATTTTTTTTTATTTTTTATTTTTTTATTTTGTAATCCATGATAGATTTTTTTATAATACTTGATCGATTTTTTTGTAATCCATGATCGAATTTTTTGGTTTTTTGTAACCCATAATAGAATTTTTTGTAATCCATGATCGAAATGTTTGTTTTCTTTTCTTGTAATCCATGATCGATTTTTTTGTTTTTTTTTTTTTTTTTGTAACCCATGATAGAATTTTTTGTAATCCATGATCGAATGTTTTGTAATACATGATCGAAATGTTTGTTTTTTTTTTGTAATCCATGATCGAAATGTTTGTTTTTTTTTTTGTAATCCATGATTGAATTTTTTGTTTTTTGCTTTTTTTGTAACCCATGATAGAGTTTTTTGTAATTCATGATTGAATTTTTTGTAATCCATGATCGAACTATGTTTTTCTTTTTTTGTAATCCACGATTGAATTTTTTGTTTTTTTTTGTTTGTTTTTTTTGTTTGTTTTTCTTGTTTGTTTTTTTTTGTAATCCATGATCGAATTTTATGTAATCCATGATCGAATTTTATGTAATCCACGATCGAATTTTATGTAATCCATGATTGAATTTTTTGAAAATTTTTGATTTTTTTTGTTTAATCCATGATCGAATTTTTTTTTGTAATCCATGATAGAATTTTTTGAAAATTTGTGATTTTTTTTTTAATCCATGATCGATTTTTTTGAAAATTTGTTTTTTTTTTTTTTTTTAATCCATATTGTTCAAAGAGAAAACGAGAGAGATGATGATTCTGAGGCCACCCTATTCCAGCCATATTATTCACATATCGAGTCCCAACAGCAACAGTGTAGGGATGAGCATGAAATACTGTAAATTAAATGCTGAATGGCGGTTCATGCAGGGAAAGAACATATCAATATTCGCATATTCATTCAAAAACATGAAAATTCTTAATGGAATACCCTCATTTTTTATTGAATTCCTAAAAAACAATATTTATAATGAATTTTAATAATTTTTTTGAATTTTTTTTAAGCTTTATTCTGACCGATTCACCTGATTCCCGATTCGGATCGTCGATTCGCTGATCTGCCGATCCGGATCTGTTTTTTGGAAACCCGATCCGGGTCATCGATCCGTTTTTTAAACCATTGGTTTAGAGTGATTCTCTCTCTCTCTTTAAACTTAGGATAACTCTCTCTTACATTGTGCTCCGTTCTCTTTCTTAAAAGTGTATATTTTATCTATCTCCATTCCCTTCTTTTATCTCAATTCCCTTAAAAGAAGGGAATGTGACACAATGGTGGGAATGCGCGTCGCAATCTCTCAATAATTATAGCCCATTTTAATATTTGCGACATTTGTCCACTTCTGAACTCCACCTTAAAAGTATTATTATTTTATTTCCCATAAAATTACGCGAAAGCGTTACAACTGTGAAAATGGATCACAAACTATTTTGGGAACATTTTAAAAATAAAAGAGTTCTAAAGTTTTTTTCTACTTTTTTAGTAATCAAGACAATGTATTTAAGTTTAAATATTTGTAAATTTTTAATAAAATTAAAATTTATTGTAAATATAGACAACATGAAAATACAAAAAGCAAACTTATTTTAAAGGAAATTAAAATGATTAATTGTAAAAATAAAGCTACTTTCTAAAGAGATAAATTATTTTTATCGCTTTTAATTTGAAAGAGATAATGAGTTTTCATTTTGTATTTTGTATTTATCATCTTAAAATTTTTATTATTTGAAATAAAAATATAGAAGCATATAAAGATTCATTTTAGTGATATTATCTTTAGACTCAAATTAGGTGGTTGTTGAAATCTCATTTTCATCTATCTTTTTTTTTTTCAAAATCGTCCTTGATTTATTGAATCCCAACAATTTAGGTTCAAAGATAAGTTTTCTTCATTGAAAACAATGCTCCATACATCTTTCCAAAAAAATTTGTCTATCAAAATATAGCATGTTTAGGCAATGATTGATTTTCTCTCTCTATCAAATTGTGTTATACACACACTCTCTCTCTAAACTTAAGATAACTCTCTCTCCCTTTAAAGAATGGAATGTGTCTCACAAAGATGGAAATGTACCTAATCGTTTTTTGAAGAATTAATGGTTTTTTTTATTTTCGTGACAAGTGTCCACCCCTGAACACTGGTTTAATGTAGTATATATAATATATAACTAATGAGGGGCACATGTGAGATGTTCTTATTTTTATTTGTGCTTAAAAAAATATTTGAAGGAAAAGTTTTGGGAATTAATTTTTTCTGAATTTTTTACATAAATTTTAGGTTTTTTGATTTAAGATGTCTTTATGTTGTTGAACTACCAAAATAAAAACGAGATTCGTTATTAGCCCTTGGATAGGCATGGTTACCATCAAAAGGCGGTTGTTGGTGTGGGCGCAATACCAACCCTAATTACTATTCTCGGCCGTATCAGTTTTTTATTGCCGTCTTTGTAAAATTTGAATTCGTGCAATTTCGAACCAACCTCAAAACAATTTCTTGAAAACCATGTGGTGACAAACCTGGTGGCATATGTGTTGTTCTTTTCTCTAAATAAAGTTTTAGTTTAGTTTTGTTGTGTTCGATCAAATAAAGTTTGCTCTCTTTAAAAAGGTAAGAGTCTCTTTCCCATAATGGCGTGCTTGGTTTAGTTCATTGTGATCCGGGAGTGCATCATGACAGTGACTTTCCTCTACCGAAAATCAACTATCTTTATTTCGTTTGTTGAACAACTTTAAATAGCCTCGGTACCGCATGTTATCGTCGTAGACCAAGCGACTTACCATTTTTTTTTTTGTTCATCTGAATAGACTCGGTACCACATGATTTCGTCATAGACCAAACGACTCACAAATTTTTTTTTTTTTTTGTATGTGTTCAATGCCAGTCTTATAACCACCAATTTTTAAATTCAAGAGACATGTTCAATGCCACTGTTACAACCACCAATTTTAAAATTCAAGAGACACAAACGATTGTGACCTCCATTCACAAAAGACAAATTTGCAAGTTTTCAATACTTTGCCTAGAGTATAAAAGCTTCTATACTTCCCCGTATGCAACCGTCTTAGATGGCCCTTTCACCCACTACACTATTTTATGATTTCATTTTTTTACAAAACATTTCGACACCAAAATTTGGGTTTCCAATCCTCTCTTGAACTAGCACCTATAAAAACAATATTCCCAATAAAATAAAATAACTAAAATTCCCTTGAAAGTTTCAAGAGTATTTTGGTCGTTGTATTTTATCAAAAATATTTTTTAATATTTTATTTAAGTGCGACCCATTGAGGTGATGGCATGTACCAAACTTCATATTCATATAGTTAGTTGAAAACAAATTAAAAATAAAATACTCCAAGACGTCGAATCTAGATTAAATGGTTAGTGGCTCACTTGATCTAAATTGGACGGCTGAATGAATGGAAAGTATATATCTTTTATGTTGTAGGGGAACCATACAAACCTTTCTCAAGACAAAATGATCTCTTTGTAGACAATCCTTATTTTTAAACACAACTTTAGAAAAAGTGGTACAATACCAGAGGTTAAGTTACTATAGAAACTCGCCTAAATACTTTAGCAATTCTGCCAAGTTTTTGCTTGGTTTCTCTCTATAAAATTTTGAGATAGTTTTTTTTTTTCTAAATATTTTCTCTCTCTAAAATATGATATAATTTCTCTCTTTAAAATGTTAAGGTACTTTTTGTATCTAAAATTAAAAATTTGAGATAATTTCTTTCTAAATTTGAGATATTTTCTCTCTCTAAGAAATTTTAGGTACTTTTTCACTCTAAAGTTTATATAGTTGCTCTCTCTAAAATTTTAAAATGCTTCTCTCTAAAACTTAAATTTTGAGATAGTTTCTCCCTGTAAAATTTCAGGTAGTTCATTTCTCTAAAATTTTAATATGCTTTCTCTCTTTAAAATTTAAAATTTAAGATAGTTTCTCTATCTAAAATTTTTGAAATAATTTCTCTTTAAAAATTTCAAGTATTTTCTCTATCTAAAATTTGATATAGTTTCTCTCTCTAAAGTTTTATAATATGTTCTCTCTCTCTAAAACTTAATATTTGATATAGTTTCACTATCTAAAAATTTTGAGGTAGTTTTTCTATCTAACTTCATATAGTTTCTATTTCTAAAATTTTAATAAACTCCCTCTCTAAAACTTAAAAATTTGAAATAATTTCTCTCTCTAAAAATTTGATACAGTTTCTTGGTCTAAAAGTTTAAAATAATTTATCTATCTAAATTTTAAAATTTGAGATGGTTTCTCTTTATAAAATTTTTGAGATAGTTTCTCTCTCTAAAAAATTTCAAGTAGTTTCTCTCAAAAATATGGTTTAGTTTCTCTCTCTAAAATTTTAAGGTACTTAATTTACTTAAAACTTAAAATTTGAGATAGTTTCTTTTTAAATTTGAGATAGTTTCTCTCTCTAAGAAAGTTTAGGTATGTTATCACTCTAAAATTTGATTTAGTTACTTTCTCTTAAGTTTTAAAAAGCTCTATCTCTAAAACTTAAATTTTGATATAGTTTATCTCTTTCAAATTTTCAGGTAGTTTCTTTCTTTAAAATTTTAATATACTTTCTCTCTCTAAAACTTAAAATTTGAAATAATTTCTCTATTTAAAAATTTTGAAATAATTTCTCTCTCTAAAGTTTTAAGATATTTTCTCTCTCTAAAACTTAAAATTTGGGATAGTTTCTCTCTCTAAAATTTTTCAGGTAATTTTTCTATCTAAAATTTGATATAGTTTCTATTTTTAAAATTTGAATAAACTCTCTCTCTCTCTCTCTAAAACTTAAAATTTGAGATAATTTCTCTTTCTAAAAGTTTGGAGATATTTTACTTTAAATTTTTTAAGTAATTCCTCTCTCTAACATTTAATGTAATTTCTCTATCTAAAATTTTAAGATACTTTCTCTCTCTAAAATTTAAGATTTGAGATAGTTTCTCTTTCTAAATTTTAAGATGCTTTCTCTAAAACTTAAGTTTGAGATAGTTTTTGTCACGACCCCATCCCCTATCCCCTGCCGTACACGCCAGAGCGTGAAAGGGTGCGAAACTACGACCACATGTAACAAATGCCACTCAAGTGGGAGTATGCGTGTGCTTTGAAAAGATGGAAATCAAAGCCAACCACAAAATAAAAACCAAACTAGCAAAACGTGAAGCGCACAACCTATAACAATACTGGACAATCTAAGTCCCAAAATTTCATAAGATAGATCCAAAATATTACAAGAGAGTTCAAGGCACCAATGGCCCAACAACAATACATAGTTCTAAAGCAAAAACAACTATATGGCCAAACTGCCATCTAACACATACAATCAAAACGAAGCTTCCTCAAGAAGTACAGGGCTCAAACCGCCAGCCGCGATCACCAGAATGCCCTTCCACAAACCCGACAGCTATCGCTCTGCATAAATGAAAGTTAAAGGGATGAACTGTAAAGTTCAGTAATTAGATCACGATTTCATGCTTTCTTGCCTATGAATAGCATCTCACAACAATGCTCAAGGTGCGATGCCATTCTTTTAAAACACGAGTCATGTGTCATAATCATATCTGTTAGTGTGCCGCACATGATTCATAATGGAGCAATAACAGATCAGATCAATCATATATGATAGGAAGCAGAGGTCAATCAAATCATTCAACCATACAAATCTTACCAAATCAACATATTAAGATAAACATCAACAATTAACAACTAACCCACTCCCTAATTCATCTACTCCCGAAGTAGAAGCCCTATCCATCAGACCAAGCCAATCCCATTGCTTAGGATTTCTTCTATCACTCAGGAGGAAAAACAATGACAAATGAGGAATCCATTTCGTAATGTTTTTACGCATACACACACACACAGAGTCCCCAACGCGCTTTGGAGCTTTTGATAAGCGATGGCCTTGCTAGACACTACCTTTTACGCCACCTTGGCCAGGAGTGTTATACTTATGGGTACCAATCACTATGAATGGGGGAGCGACCACCCAAACATCATCTATCTCTACTCCTGTCCTATCATTAGGTGAGCCAGAGAGGTCACAAGTTAGATAATGCAATACGCTCAAAGCATGCCGATCAATCACATATCACAGTATGGTCAAGTAATATACTTAAAGCATGCCAATCAATCATACATCACAGTATGGTTATGCAATACATTCAAAACATGCCAATAAATCACATATCACAGTATGGTCATGCAATACGCTCAAAGCATGTCAATCAATCACATATGACAACATGATCATGAAAATACGCTCAAAGCATGCCAATCAATCACATATCACAGCATGGTCATGCAATACGCTCAAAGTGTGCCAATAAATCACATATCACAATATGGTCATGCAATACGCTCAAACATGCCAATAAATCACATATCACATAGCTGGCCACACAAGTTTTTTTACATATCACATATCACATATCACATAGCATGTCTCAAAATCATGTGCACATGTCACCAAAGAACGTGTATCATAATATGTACACATATTATAACAGAGCATGTCTCACCACCTGCATTCATAACATAATAGAGCATGTCTTACTACATACATTCTTATCATAACAGAGTATATCTCATTATCATGCATGCATACAAAGCATATCTTACTACATGCATTCATATCATAGTTGAGCATGTCTTACTACATGCATTCACATCATAATAGAGCTTACTTTCATTTCATAACAAAATATGCCTCATTGTCATGCATTCATTTCATAATGGAACATGCATTCATTCCATAACAGAGTATGCCTCATTGTTATGCCTTTATTTCATAACAGAGCATGCTTTCATGAATACATATCATAACAGAGACAGGTTCATATGAAACAACAATATGTCCAAAGCATACTATATATCATCAGGCTCATAGGCTCAAAAGTCATCTTCCGATTATTTTTTTGATTTTTTCACAGTGAATAGAGTCCACTTATATAGGCATATCATGAGATAAGAATATCATTTGGACTTGAGACTACTTTTATAACAATTTAGGATCATAAAAACACAATTTTCATGAAGGGGGTAGCCCCAAAATTTTGGTTGAAGTTTGCCAAACTATTTGATGTTTTTGAACAAAGTTCTTGTTTTTACAGCAGAAAATCCAAGATAACATACTCAAAGGAAAAATGACATAACTTTCAAACCACAAGGAATTTTATCATGATTCCAAAACCATTTTCAAAATAAACTCATTTATATATAATTTAAAAATGGTTTGCCATCATTCTAATATGTTTTAATCATTGAAAAGCTCTACATAAAAATACGTTAAATCCCTGAAATTTCATTTCACAAATCTAGCATGCTTCAGAAAATGGTACATAACTTTTAAACCAAAAAAGATATTAACAAAATGTCTTTTCCATGATAAAATAAACTCAATGAGATATGATTTCACAAAATTTCATGATCTAAGGAGATATATAGGATACTCAAATAGTTTCTCAAACTGGAGCCACAGTTCTAGAAAACAGAGTACAATATATCAGGATTTCAGTAACATGCATCCATACCCATTTTCACAGTCATACTCATACTTAAATCTCATACTTTGATAAGCTAAGCAAACATGCATTAATCTAAAGCATGAAAATATGAAAACTAGATTTAGTTACAATACTAAATGAAACTCCAAAGTGCTCCACGTAGATTTCACTCCAAATTCCAAGCTCAAAAGGATAGGTTCAAGCTCAAAGGCTTAAGGCTAGGAAAGGTCTCAAAGCTCAAAATTTTAAGGCAAGAGGGGGAGAACATGGTGAGAGACGATAGGGAGTAGAGAGAGAGAGCAAACCCAATGGATGGGGTGTGAAGGGGGTATATTTAAGCAAAAAAGGATGGCAGCATGCTAATGACAAGTGACACACAAGAGGCATGTATGAGGAGAGAGTGAGAGAAAAATGTAAGACATCATGATTATGGGTACAACAAGCATTGGCCACTTGTCACACATGCATGGAGAAAGAGAACATGAGAGAGAGAGCTCCCTAGATTACCGTACACCATCCTCGCCCAGCGGCACGCTCATCGGCCCACGCCCTCAACGCGTGTGCAGCCATCTGTGCCCAACTGCGCGATCAACCACCCCCGCTCTCTCGTGCCCTCACCCACGCTCAACGGTGCGTAAAACTGCACACCCTCCCAGCAGCGAACTCGTCTGCCCTCACTCATAACGCGCGTCCATATCCATCCATGCATCATCGTGCTCCTGTTGCGCTCAACAGTGCACTAATTCACCTGTGCCTTACTGCCCGCACAGACACCAGTCCCCGCACGCGCTTTAACATGTATCCACTCGCACGCAATCACCTGCTCGCGCTTAACCATGCACTGATCTGCCAACACTCTCACAAGTGCCCTCATGCTAGCTCCCTCGTGCTGACGACCCACCAGCGCACTACAATATACCGGAAAAATCTGGGTCCTAACAGTTTATCTCTCTAAATTTTTAAGATGCTTTCTCTAAAACTTTAAGTTTGAGATAGTTTCTCTCTTTTTCTCTAAAAAATTCTATGTATTTTCTCTGTCTAAAAAATTCCATGATTTTTTCTCTATAAATTTTGATGTAGTTTCCTTCTCTAAAATTTTAATATATTTTCTCTTTCTACAAATTGATATAGTTTCCCTCCGTGAAAAATTGGTCATTTCCATAAAATGTCAATTCCACCTATCTTGGTGGAATTGAGATTTCCAAAATTTAGGCTTAAAATGAGCATTCAGAAATCTCATGGAAATATCAATTCCAACATAAATGTCGAACCAAACATGATTGGGCCGGCCTTTTCAGGGAATAGTGACTCCTAGAAATCTAAATCCAAGAAACCAAACGGACCCTAAATGAGTAAATTTGAAGTTCAAATCTATTCACGTTGAACTACCTTTTTGTTTATACTTAATATTTTAATTATAAAAATAAAAAATAATACTTCTTTGGGACAATTACGTTTTTTTTTAAGAAAAAGGTTTATATAAGGTTGCAACCTTACATTATTTTTGACATAAGGCAAACCTAAAAAATCCTCTAGATGAGAGTGTTATGATGTTGGATAACCTTTCAATTGATGATTTCGATCTCAAAAGTGGGTGTGAAGGAAAAAAAGATTACAAGTCCTAAAGTTAGTATATCTTGTTACAAGGTATCTGGATTTCTTATTTTTAAAATTTTCAAGTGTTTATAAATTTGCTCTATTTATATTATTTTTAAAATTTTTAATTTTATTACAAGGGATAAAAATATATTTAAAATTGTCCTAATGTAAGTTAATATGAAGCTGATGCATGTAAATTACACTGGAGCAACACAAACAAAAGGAAAAGCTATTATTTGGACAAAATATGGTATTTAGGAAATGGATGCAGTTGACATACAGATGCATTATAACTGTAGAGGTAAGGTGCATCTTCATATTTTACTATGGTATATAATTTAGATGTAAAATGGTCTTAGGATAATCTCAAAATCTATTTTTATATTTAATTATAAAATTTTAAATTTAAAAATAGTTAAAATCAAGTAGATCTATAAACATATGAATATCTTGAAAATAGACAGTGTAGATAATATGTTGTAAAATGTACTATTTTTGAAACTTAAAATCTTTTTATTTTTTGTAGTCATATATTTGGATGTCGAGATAACCAATCAAAAGATTTTTTAATATTAAAACTATATTTTTTTTGATAGATTTTTGAAATGCATCCGTACCGTATTTCTACATTCTAAAGTTACATCCTTACATAAACTTTTTCCTTAAAGAAATTACCGAGCAAAAGTAGAAACGGAAAATGAGTCAAACATCCCTATATTCTTTTTAGTTGAATATGGGGAGGCTCGAATGATTTGAAGTTGGCAAAATCCACAAAAGTTTTGGATCCTCGGCTCACCGTAAACGCTTGTCAATAATAATAATTTCGACGAAATGACTATTATACCCCTACACCAAATCCCTTTGTCATTCTAAATAGACGGCGAAATAGATCATAAACTATTCCAACTACCAGTCGCCTAATTACCAAAATAGCCCTGTATTCTAATGGGCTGGGCTAGTCGTCACTTCACACGTGTTTCATGATTAGGCTGCGAAACAATTTGGTCATCAATCTGACCTTCTGCGTACCATCACACCTACGCGTGTACTTGTCTTCTTCAAACTCACTTTCTCTCCTCTTTCACATATAAAGGCTGGTAATGGACTCGGTGGCCGGGCTTGTACCGGCTCGGATCGGTCGCCACCGCATGAAAAAGTAGGGCCTCGGTGGCCCCAGCGCAGGGCTAAGACCAGTATCAACTCGGTTCATTTTGGGCCGACTCTCTTTCTTTTTTTTTTGTGTTTTTCTATTTCATTTGTTGTTTTTACGGTGATTTTAAAAATAGATCATTGGTCTTGATCGGGCGCCCCAATAACCGATCCAAATTGGTGAATTAGCAGTTTGGATAGCCGTTTTACTGTATGGGGAAAACAATGAACTGACATAAAATATGTAAACGGTGATCCATGCAAAAACTGGCTTAAATTTAGTAATGGTGGCCCGAATCACCATTTTACTATAGAGAATCGTTGTTTTACTGTATGGAGAGATTCAATTGTTTTCCTATATGTACACGAAACCGGAATGGGGAGACTAATTCCTTAGTCAGCCCGTGCGATTATGTGCCGACTTTTGAATCTCTTATTTTTAACCTAACATGGCCCAAGGGAAAGCCGGGTTAGTACCAAGGCTGGCCCGGTCTTTTGCCGCCCTTACTCTCAAATCTCTTTTTTTTCTCCTCTCTTTCTTCCGAATTTCGTGTCTTGTTTTATTATACCTTTTTCCATGATCTTGTTCTTGGATGAGAAGTTTTGAATGCAGAAATTCAGCCATGGGCTTTTCTAGTCTATTAATCATACTTTTGTCCTTTATCTTATTATTAAATGACGTTTTTAATGGAGAAATTCACACAGGAGTTTTTCTTTTTTATGAACACATGGGTTCTCCTTTTGTCTATATATAAAAGCGAGGCTCCTCTACGACTCCTTCATCACAGGCTCGTTGCAACCTGCAAGGCAAAGAGGAGAGAAAAATGGCGGCCTTCCAGTTTTGCCCCTGTGCTCAGCAAGTGCACCAGCCAAAGCTTCTCCTGCCTCCAAGTTTAGCCCCAACAAGAGCCTCCACCAAGATCCCCATGTTTACACCACATAACAATCTTCTGTCTGCTAAATTTAGTGGTAAACCCATCCCTGCTAAATTTAATGGTTCTCACCTAAAGTCCCAGATAAGGGCTTGTGCCAATCCAGATAGCAAGGGATCTAAGGAAGAGGGCCTTAGGATTGGGATAGTTGGGTTTGGAAATTTTGGGCAATTCATGGCTAAGGCATTGATAAGGCAAGGTCACAGTGTTTTGGCTACATCTAGATCTGATTATTCACAGTACTGTGAGAAACATGGGATTGAATACTATAGGTGAGATTTTTTTTCTCTTTCCTATAGAGAACTTTGATCATTTTACATAGAAATAACTTTATATTTTGGAAAAACTAAATAGAAAACAATTCATGCATTTATTTGTGTGGTATGCTTTCTTAAAATTAAATAAATGTAGTTTTGTGTTTTTTGGGTTTGAATATTTTTCTTTCTTCAAGGAGTTGAAGAAAAACAGTAAGAGTTGATTGTGTGATGAAATTGCAGTAAGATGGAGGAAATGTGTGAGCAACAACCAGATGTGGTGCTGGTCTGCACTTCCATTCTCTCGGCCGAAAACATCCTCAGAAGCATCCCTGTTCACAAGCTCAAACCAGATACCATCTTTGCTGATGTTCTCTCAGTTAAACAATTCCCTAAGAATCTCTTCTTAGAGGTAAATAAAATAAAATAAAAATAAAAATTTTACTACCATTATGATGATTACTGTTTTTGTTTTTCTTCTGGCCATTGTCTAATATATTTTTATTTCTTTTGATAATTTCAGATCTTACCACCTGAATTTGGGATCATATGCACTCATCCCATGTTTGGCCCTGAGAGTGGGAAGAATGGGTGGTCGGGTTTACCATTCGTCTATGATAATGTTCGCATTGCGCAAGGAACTGAGCAAGAAAAGAGTTGTGCCAAATTCTTGAGCATATTTGAGAATGAGGTATAAATATTTATGAAAAAGTAACATATTTATTATCCACGAAACGACTATTTATCTTTTGTACATGGAGCTCACGATCATTTTCACTTATCATGTGAATTAATGTACTCAGGGCTGTCGAATGGTCGAAATGTCATGCGAAGAGCATGACCGCCATGCAGCTGGTAGTCAATTCATTACACACACCATAGGAAGGTAAATGTCTTTGAAGTTAATTATATTTATTTTTTTGTTAATTATCAAAAACTAATTGATTTGTTATGCTGCTTCGATTAGGATAAGTTTAGAAACGTAGATAAATTTTTTGTTGCTTAAAAAACAGAGAAAATTATTCTAAATTTAGTTTTTTAAATTGTTTTACAGGATTTTATCTCATCTCGACCTAGAATCTACACCCATCAATACTCGAGGTTATGAGACTCTCCTGCAACTGGTGAGTTTGGATTACTTGTTTTATTTTCACTTCTAAAATATTCATCCATATTATTGATTGTCCAAAAAAAAAAAAAATCCATATTATTAGTATTTCGTAACAAGTTTTTTTTTATTGTTTTTTATTGCAGACTGAGAACACAGTCAGTGACAGCTTTGATCTCTACTATGGGCTTTTCATGTACAATGTCAATGCAACTGAGCAGGTAAACCACCATTGCCACTCTCTCTCTTCTCTCTCTAGCTCTTAAGACTTGTATCAATAAAATTGAACACGATATTCATCTCCTTGGGATGGTTCCATTGAAACAGATCGAAAATCTCGACAGAGCATTTGAAACAGTGAAGCAAAAGCTGTTTGGAAGGCTCCATGATATATTGAGGAAGCAAATTATAGAGAGAGTGCCTCATCAAGGTGTCCCAAGCATTAGAGACACCACCAAGACCCCTTATTTCCTACCAAAAAGGGAAGAGATGAGGGATCTGTCTTCCTTTGCCATGCCCCCTCAAAAGGAAGAGCTTCCCCAAAAGACTGAAGTTTTGGGTAGATAGACAAAATTTTGACAGAGAAAAATGCCGGTTTTAGTTTTGTATGTACAAGGATTCTATTGTCCATTATCATGTTCATTCGAGCCTTATCTTGGGGTCAGGGTTCTTGCGCCTACCCCACGTCCCCTATTTTCTAATTTGTCCCCTATTTCTAATTTGTTTATTATTTTTTGGTGGACATAGCCAGAAAAAAGGTTCTCACTGTGATTAAATTTCATTTCATTTTTTTTTTTACTTTTATTTCATGTATTCCCCAATGTAATATAATTATGAGAAATTCCGGAGAAATAAAGATATGGGAATTTTGCTATACGTCTCTTATTGCTACTTAATCTTTGTTTTCTACTGCATTTTTTTTCTTGTCTATAGTTGGGAATGAATAACCGTAGAGATAAATGGACGTTTCTGCTATGTTGTTTGCTTCTTTCAAATAAACAGCGAGTTTGGCTCTAACTCATGGTTCGGAAATCACGTGGTTTGTGTTCAAGGAAAAGTCTTAATCCTCTGTTTCGTATAATGACCCGGTATGTATTGTTTCTATCTCACATATAATCATTGTAAGAAAACCCGACTCAGGGATGGAACGCAGCTATGGGCTGAGCCCGAGTAACTCAGACCGGTTCCAATTTGTGGTTTTTTTTTTTTTTGGGTAATTCAGTACGAAAACAGACCCTACCGTTTTCTAATAAATTAGGGAGTTATATATTGAAAGTGTTAATGAGGGTTGTTAAGAATGGATATCTCGATGAGATAACTAGGTATGGTACAACCAAGTTACTTGTCTAAGTCGGGTAAAGTCTCTAAAAACTTTTAAAAACTAAAAAACTACCAAAAAATTACGAACAATATGAAAAATATGTTTGAAGTAAAATTTAAACAAAAACGCATCTAAATGATTTTAAAAACTTTGTGACAAAATGAAATTTCAGAAAATCAATTTGTGATTAAAGATATTTTAGAAATAATCCAAGAAGGGAAAAAAAAAATGTAAAAGTAAGTATTCCTAGCTAAAACACTTTCTAGTCAAAATATTAAAAAACATAAAAAAGCATATAATAAATTTGTCATATTTTTTTTAGATTTTTTACGATTATTTATGAATTTTTTTTAATATCCTTGAACTTGAGCACCAAACTCAAGTTACTCAGGCTCGTTAGAGAGGCAAGCCAAAGTTACAATCGCAAATTCAGGTGGGCTTGCCTGAGTATGTCTCTCTACATGTATCTTTTATACATGTCGAATGGCATACAACTATTTGATTTTGATTCAATAGCTGGGAGTTGATATGTCGTACTGTAATTATAGCCCAATAAATTAAAGCTTAACACCATTATGGTTTGCAAAATTTTTTGTTATGCCATTGAGTGGATGTTTAGTGCCTCTCGTTACGAATAAAATATGCGTCTAGAGACATACTAGAAAGGTTCCCCCTAAATAAAATTAATTAATTAATACTTACTCTTTTGTTCTATAAGCGTATATAACATATAGCATACTCACATGAGAGTGGAATTTACTCTATGGCCATATACGTAAGTGTTAAAGATCTCTAATTTCGACATTCATTTAGGAATCATCAAATGTGTATTTAAGAAAAAACAAGGTTTTTTGAGTTCTTGAACACTTATCTAATCATCATCTGAGTAGTAAAGGAAAATAATTTTGACTTCTTGAACTCTTAGGATATCAGACCATCTCTATTCGATCTACAAAAGGGAAGAAATTCTAATAATTTTGACTTCTTGAACTCTTAGAATATCAGACCATCTCTATTCGATCTAAAAAACAGAAGAAATTCTTAAAATTGAAATCAACCCTCAATTTTAGGGAGTAATTCGAGTAAGCATCACGATTATGCATGTCTCTATCTTAATTATTTAATTTTTGTGAGAATAGGGTTGGGCTGTGATGGTAGCACCAGCCCCAGTCAAAGTTCATGGCCTATATTCTCACTAACCCATCTAAAAATATTGACTCTTTCCAAATTAATAATAATAATAATAATGTTTGTGTTTGCCACTCGTGATAGTGGTAGAAATTTCAAGCATGACAGTGTGGGTTAGAGATAGTTATCTTGAGTTTGCAATGGCAGGTAGCCACGATCTTGATAGGCGATGGTTGGTGGAAGATTAATTGTGAAAGGGTCAAGGGGAAGAAAGTAAAGTCAAGGGGAAGAAAGTAAAGGCAGACCCAGTCAAAGACATGATAAAAAATACCATCAAAATTGCCCTATGCCTGGTAAAGCATCAAAACAAATTAATGGAAACTACTGAAATTCATTGAACACTTACAAAGAAAAGCAATTCTTTAAGGTTGGAGCAGTCCATTTTTGACCATGAGATTAGTTAATTGTTAGTTTAAAGCTTCCAACAAGACCCAGTTGTGTGTGGAATAAGTAATTGAATTTAAAGAGAGACCTATAAGAAATATGAAAAAGTCTCTCCAAGGGGCTTTGTTTCAAATAAGAGTAAAAATCTTCGAAGGTAGTAAAAAAAAGGAACAGTATACAAAGCGACCATCTACTTTTAATACAAAGGGGTCACAATCGCTATTATTTATTAGATTTTAAATCGGATGATTGTGTATCAAGTGTTGGATTCAAATTTCAAAAGAAAACTTTTCAAACTTTATGACATACCCCAAGCAATCCAATTTGATATCTAATGGTTAGAAGTACTGATTAAAAATTCGCCAAGCAATCCAATTTGATATCTAATAGTTAGAAGCAGTGATTTAAAAATCGTCGTCGAATCAGTACGAACTCGAGTGAGTTGACACAGAGGTGACCAATTCCTGACACGCGATTCATGTAAAAAACAGTGTATCGCCCGGTTCTAGAGGAGAATCGGCATACACCCCGGTTCTAGAGGAGAATCGGCAATTCTCTACAATGAATCAGTGTATCGCCCAGTTCTAGAGGAGAATCGGCATACGCCCCGGTTCTAGAGGAGAATCGGCAATTCTCTACAATGAATCGTGGTTCTAGAGGAGAATCAAGAATCGCTCGTTTCACTGTATAGTCTACAATGAATCATGGTTCTAGAGGGGAATCGAGAAGCGCTTGATTCACTGTATAGAAACGGGCAGTGACGTCATGACTCGATGTCCCCGGTTCTAGAGGAGAATCGGCGATTCTCTACAATGAATCATATGGTTCTAGAGGAGAATCGAGTGTATAGAATCAGGCAGTGATGTCATGACTCGATGTCCCTCGAAAATATCAAGGGGCTTTTGAGTCTATAAAAGATGTGAGGACGAGTGCTTTACCATTGCAGGAGTGAACGGGACATGGGGCATGTGATTGTGAGTGGGACTGATGTCCTCACAGCGCGTAAATTACCTTCATTTTGAAATCGAATATCGCAATTATCCTTGGAAACATCATGCACATCAAGTCATGACGTCACCACCTGATTCTATACAGTGAATCGAGCGATTCTATACAGTGAATTGCACTCGATTCTCCTCTAGAACCACGATACGTCATGCCCGATTCTATACAGTGAATCAAGCGATTCTATACAGTGAATCGAGCAATCCTATACAGTGAATCGCGCTCAATTCTCTCTAGAACCACGATATGTCACCGCCCGATTCTATACAGTGAATCGAGTGATTCTCGATTCTCCTCTAGGACCACACGATTCATTGTAGAGAATCGCCGATTCTCCTCTAGACAATTCCCACTGTTGCCTACAGCAGCGTGCAAGACATCGTCCATATTAACGACACACAAGCCATCACCTAATAAATGGCCATATAAAATTTTTCCAAGCCATTAATTTTTGCAAGCCAATATCCATACGCTTAGCATCCATAGTTTTTTAATTTAGCATGTCAAATTAATAGCACTAATAAACGACCATATAAAATTAAAAAACAAATTAATAGCACTCATTAATTTAATGTGTCAAATTAAAAAACGGCCATATAAATTTTTTTGTTATTTATTAGTAAAATGGTTCTTTCGATGGGTTTTATTACAATATTTTATTTTTATTTTTTTTGTAGCTATTGTGCATATTGCCGATATGATTTTCTTTTCTTTTTTTTAATTTTGACATCTTTACTTTTCATTTTTTTTGGGTAAAGTTTTTTTGAATTTTTTAATATAATAACATCAGAATTTATTGGTGATTTGATTTTTAATTTTAATTATATGATATGGAAGCTTTTTCTAATAATTTTTCAATCACTTTTACTGTAATATTATAATTAATAGTTATATATTGATAACCAAATCTAGTATTTTACTTATTTATATATTTACATTATAAATTATGTAATGTATTATTTTTCTTATAGTTGTAAATAAGATTTTTTAAATTTAATAATATTATAAGACATTTAGATTTGTTATTATTTGTATAGTAAAATAATTATAAAATATAAACAACAATTTCAATTTCATTATATAATATTTTTAATATCATAATATTGTGAATTATATTCAATTGATTGTCAATTTATAATTATCATGTGAAAATAACTTGTATTATTCAACTTTATTGTTAATTATTTAATGTAAATACATAGTTTAAAATTTTAGGGTTCTTTGACTAATTAATTTTAAAACAATTTGTTGATTGAAAGTGTGAAATAATCTCAGGTGCCCACTAATTTAGATGATTTGTTCCTAGATTGAGTTAATGAATTGTCACGCGAATTTAATCAATGACACAAGCGTAACTAAGATGAAGAACAACATCGTCTTTTATTTTCGTATTAGGTCGTATTTTACGAATTATATGCTTTATTGTAGTTTATATATGATTATATACTTCATCAATGATAATTCTATATTTCTCCTTTTGTGTGATGTAAATTTAATGGTTAACAGTAGTTCATATAGAGAAATAACATCTCAATTTTTGCATATTGATGCAAAAAAAATGAAAGTTATTAATGTAGTAACCCTATTTTGTATTAGATTATTAAAAAACAACATTTATAATGACTTTTAAAAAAAAAAAAATTTTTTTTTTAAAGGCTGAATTGGACCAATTCGGCCGATTCCCGATCTGAAACACCAATTCGTCGATCCGGATGGGTTTTTGGGATGCCCGATCAGAGGCACTGATCCGTTTTTTAAATCATTGGTTAGAAGTGATTGTGACATTCTTATAATAATAGTAAATGATCTCATAGTATACAATCTTAAAACAGAAAATATAGCCATGTCAAGACCCAGGCTCTACCTGTATTTAGACCCCAGCCACTGTCAATGTTTAAGCCCAAGGCATCGAGCATGTTCAGACCCCAGCCATAGGTGATAATAGCGTTGGTGATGAAAGAAAGACCTATGTGATCTTTTACAGGGGAATAATATATATATATATATATATATATTAATGTCACCTCTTTTGTTTTGGCAAAAGATCACTTACATGTGGTCTTATTACAACAACATATACTTCAAAATAAAATCAACATGGCAATAAAACCAAGATCTTAAAACTTGATGTCATTGAAATAACTATGCACTATGCTTGAGAATAAAAAATAAGATTGCAAGAAATAAAAGAGAAGAGTGCCGGAGATTAACTCAACCGAGCTCATTATACCCCATACCGAGTCACCACCATCCAATGGCGCGGGATCGACGATCTTGCTTCAATCTCAAACAAGAAAACAAGTTTAGGCTAAACGAAACCAATGGAACATGAACCCATTTGACACAAACTCAAACTCTAAGTGAATTCCCTTAGCAACCTTGTTTGAGAGAGATGGATTTTCTTTTTAAATTTCACGTTGGCATCTTAAATCCATGTGACTACAGGTGATGGAATCATTATCATTGGCGGTAGTTAGTTTCTATTATGTGTATAGAGAGGTGAATGGGATTGATGATTTGACAAAAAAAAAAGGGGTTACTCTAGACTCTCAATTAATTTATTCTATTTTATTCTGATAAATGTTTTGTATCGTCATTTCAATAAATGAAAAGCAAGTACTCTTGTCCAAAAAAAACAAAAAAAAGAGTCCCAAAAGCTTCATTAATTGAACTGATCTCAGTATTCAAATACAAAAGATTTGGTAGTGTTAATCCTGATCCAAGCACATGCCTTGGATTGGGGGCTCATATCCTCTGCCCCATTTACCCAAGCCTAGAGAAGAAGAACTGAGCATGGGTTTCGCGTTCCACCAGGAGCTGGGTGAGCTCGTTACATTCACCTCAAGACAAGTCTCCAAAGCTATTCAGAATGGAAACTGAAAGCAAACCCGCTTATGGTTTCTTGTAACACAAACTCTAAAGGCCCAACATAGAGTGGGAATCAAGTTGACTGTGAAGAAGACCCTTCTCCCATAAAAACCTAAAAAAACCATTGATAGAACAAAAATTTGTCTACCCCTTTGCTACTCTCATGATAGAGGAATCTGAGCGCCATCGGACATGTCACATTGTCCAAGTCCATGGATCTGATGAGAACACCTCAGAATTAGTCTGAGGGAATCTCAACGTCCGAATTGGTGCAAAACTAAAAATAAAAAGGGACCGATGTTAAAGCTACTTCATTGGACTTAGTTATGATTGATGTTAGAAATAAGCTTGATTTTGGTTAAGGGCATTTGAATACCGTATAAGAGACATTATGCGAAATTTATGATAAGGGCAACTATGGAATGATGTACTAACATTTTGTAGAGTTCTGAGGTGACAAGTCCAAGATTGAGAGAGAAAAGTCCAAAGCATGCCATGTATGTAAATTTGAATTTGAAATATGAGTACAGAATTTTCATGTATTTTCTTGTAAATTCGTCCAAGCATAAAGGGTGCTGTTAAGAGAGCAGAAACTTCACTAAAACGATATAGAAAGAGTCCAGAGAGGTCCTCAAAGTCTATATATTTGTATACTATGTATTTGCAGTGTACGAGTGAAAGAATCGATTTAATTTGGTATCTTTTATGTGCATATTTACAAATTCGTACACAAAGCTTCCTTCCTCCCTCCTTCTAACAAGTGGTATTAAAGTCAAAGGGCTCAAGACTGGCCCCTTGATCCAACCACAAGTTCTCCTTCTCATCAAAGATAAATGTGAGAATTAGACTATTCAAATGAAGCCATTGTTGGGTTCTTAAGATTCTTGGGAAGTTGTTGAAAAGGGGAACCAACCACCCTTTAAGAAGAAACTGCCTTGGATCAAAGTCTAAGAAGTGTGTTAAAAGAGTGAAGAAAGTTGGACAAAAAGCTCTCTTTCTTATTTATCAAAGAATAGATGAGAGCACTTTTGAGAAAGTTACTTCCGCAAATTCAAATTTTGTGTGGGAGATTCTTCAAAACTCTTTCAACAGAGTTGAAAAAGTGCAAAACAAAGGTGTGCCTTCAAACTATTAGGCTGAATTTGAGGCATCACATATGAGTGAATCCAAAAATATTTTTGAATACTTCTCAAGAATTTTGATTGTTGTAAATCAATTAAGAGTAATGTAGAACATATAGATGATGTTAGAGTGATAGAGAAAATAGTACGATCACTTAATTGTAAATATGAACACATTATTGTAGCCATCGAAAAATCAAAGATTTAGAGGCTATGACTATAGATCAACTCCTGGGTTCCTTCCAAGCCCTTGATAAAAGAATGCAAAAATGGACTCAAAACTCTTTTGCAGCATGCATTTCAAGTAAAGCTTCAATAAAAGAGGAGAATGAAGAATCTTGTAGAGAAAGAGGTCATAGCAATAGAAGGAGAGGACGTAGAAGAAGCAACTTTTACGATGGAGGTTTGAGAGACCAAAACCCACATGATCAGAGATGATGAGGAAAAGTTAATTTTTTAAGGCCATATAACCATTTGGAAAATTGATTATTCAATGTTATAATTGCATAAAAATGTGGCCATTATACTTCTAAATGTAGATACCGTTCTCAAAATGATGTATTTAAAAAAATCAAATGTTGTTGAAAAGCAAAATGATGAAGAAGAACAAACTTTGTTATTAGCATATTGATAATCAAATGAATACTTAGTATCTTGACACCTCTACAAGCAACCACATGTGTGGTAGAGAGGAGTTGTTTCAGGAGTTCAGTGAATTAAGTCATGGGCATATGGCATTTGAAGTCTTATCAAAGAGATCCGTAAAAAGTAAAGCTAAAATTTTGATTCAAATGAAAAATAATGGTCATCAATTTATTTTCAATGTATATAATATGCCGGATATAAAACATATCATTTTGAGTGTGGAGCAATTCTTAAAGAGAGACTATAATATTTTTATGAAAAATAGTAGCTTTTCCTGAAGGGACCAAAGAAACAATGTGAGTGCCAAAGTAATGATGACTAAGAACATGTTAAATGCTTCGTATCTATTTTACGTGATCATTCATGGAAATAGCATTTTCATTTTGGGCATCTTAACTTTGGTAGTTTGAAATTATTATCTAAGGCAAAAATGGTGACCTGATGGTACATGTGAAAGGTGCATTGTAGGAAAGCAAAATTAAGAAAGCTTCAAGAGAGGAAAATCAAGGAAAGAACATAATCCTCTCCAATTCATATGGATGTGTAGACCACTTGAACCCATCTCACTTGAAAAAAGTCAACATTCTCTAATCTTTATTGATGATTATAGTGGCAAAACATGGATTTATTTTCTTAGAGAAAAATCAAAAGTTTTTGAAGTATTTAAGGAATTCAAAAGTTTTGTGAGAAACAAAGTTGTTTTCAAATTAAACTGATAAGATCAGATAGAGGTGGAGAATATAATTCAAATACTTTTTAAAATTTTTATAAAGAATATGGAATTTGTTACCAAATGACCATATCCTACATACCACCAAAAAATAGGATTGCAGAAAGAAAAAATAGAACTAATTTGAATATGGTATGATGCATGTTAAAAGAAAAAATATGCTAAAGGAATTTTGGCCTAGGGTGTTGCTTGTGCGGTATATTTATTGAATAGGTTACCCATAAAAGATCCATGGTATATGACACACAAAGAAGCTCGGAGTTCTTATAAGCCAAATGTTGAGCATCTAACAATCTTTAGGCATGTGACTATTGCTAAAACTCCTGAAAAAAAAAAGAAAAGAAGAAAGTCAAACTTGTTTACACTCAAGAACAACTTGCCGATATTTTTATAAAAAACCCTCAAATATGAAGCATTTGAAAAATTGAAATCTACATTAGGGGTGACCAAATTGGAAGTGAAACTTAAGGGGGACGCTAGAAATAAACTTGAATTTGGAAGGGTATTTTAGACATTTAAATACTATGTTAGGGACATTTTGAGAAATTTATACTATATGAAATTTTGGAATGATATACGAAAATTTTTGTAGAGTTCCAAGGTGACAGCTCCAAGATTGAGAGAGAGAAGCCGAAAGCATGCCATCCATGTAAATATGAATTTGGAATGTGTGAGTCTAGAATCTTCTTGCATTTTCTTGTAAGTCCAAGATAAATGGTCTATGTTGAAAGAGCGAAAACTTCACTAGAACGCTGTATATTGAGTCTAGAAAGGTTCTCAAAGGACTATATATCCATGTTGTATGTCTTTGTGGGTGTAAGAGTGAAGAAATAGAGTTAATTTGGTCTCTTTTGAATGCTCTTATATCCCGCTTGTATGAGTCATTTGCCCATGATCATGAGTTTGGGCAGTCTAAGGCCTGGAAAGGGTTTTAGAGTTACAAAAACTTATGACCACATACATCAAAGAATATAGGCTCGTATAAGAAAGGGGGATTGGAGTAATCTATTGTCACGGTCAGAAATGTGCCCTAATAGTTAAGGGAAAGACGGACACTGGCATGCGGTGGGCAACTTGTGAGAATGAAAGTTGAAATCTTTGACGTTACTATTTCACAACATGTACATATGATAGTCACACTGTAGGAAACCATCAACTAAGAGAGGGCCCAAGTGCGGCATGTATTGAAGCATCTCCTTGTACGTTTGTACTATGCCGCATTGGCCCAAAAGGGCATAAACTTGCCATTAGAGGTGCCTCTGGAGTTCATAGTGCTATTTTTGTAATCTCCACCACCTATTGGCTGGCTTTGATGGACCTAAAAAGAGCTGTTACTTGTATGCCTGTAGGCTATGGGTTTCATTGGGTCGGTTTAAGAATGATTCGTGGGTTTCAAGCGTAGGCCAGGTAGAGTGCACTAGTTCACTTATCCAACCTAAGTGTTAACTCTCCTTTAATTTGTTTTGAATCGAGCCCAAACCACTTTGATGTCATAATGATAATTTTAAATTTTTTTTGAGGATTTTCCTTCAAGGAAATAATGAAACAAGCAGATGAAGAAAAGATTGTGCCCTAGGCACACGTGATGCTCAAACAAGCACTGGGACTCAAATGTGTCCATTGTGGCCCAGGCCACAACCATGGTGGCCCACAAAAGGATGAAATCATCGTCTATTTATTCTCTCTCCTCTTTGGTCAGTTTTAGACTTTTAAAATATGCAATTTATAAGCGAAGTACATTAGTAATTAGGTTCTGGATACATATCCCGAGATATCTGAAGCAGAAGTACGAAGAATACATGCCATTGAGAGATTTGAATACATGGCAAGTTGGTCCTCTCCTCTCTCTCTCACTTGAAAGGAGTGTCGAAAGAAAGAGCGGTGTAGAGAGTGGCTAACCCCGCATATTACTCATTTTTCTCTATGGACCCCTCTTTGACAATTATATTTATTTCATTTCTCTCTATAGACATTATATGCTTTTTCTCAAATATTTTTTTTGACAATATTCGTTAAACTTTATTCAGTGTATGCTTATGCGGGAGCAGCTTATCTTTTGGCATTTGTAAATCCAAGTTTTACGATTTGTCCAGCCAAATGTAAAACCATAAAACTTAGGTTATCTCTCATTGTTTCCCATTCATAGCATTTTTCTAATTAATTGGGGTCGCTTACACGAATCTTAGTCTGTCATTCTGCTTTATTAAATGTTATATCCTTAGTGAAGTCATAAATCCCCATATCTTTTCAAACTATTTCCAACCATGTCATTTTGGGCTTACTCCTTGTACTACTTCCAACCACGTCGTTTTGGGCCTACCCCGTGCCTTTTTAAGTCCTTTTATTTGAACTAACTCACACCTTCTAATAAGTGTTGTATTTGGTCGCCTATTGCTTTCCATTCAGTATTTAACCAAAATCTAGGATTTGTATATTCCATA
The DNA here is from genome assembly GCF_054954075.1 of Amborella trichopoda. Lineage (NCBI taxonomy): Eukaryota > Viridiplantae > Streptophyta > Magnoliopsida > Amborellales > Amborellaceae > Amborella > Amborella trichopoda. The sequence continues at coordinate 43,558,057 of NC_142336.1, forward strand.
ATTATTAAATTCAGAATTTGAATAAGCTTAGGATTGAGATTTCTCAGGAATCAAATGGTACCTTAATCTCTTGAGGTTATCAAGATTTATACATGGCCCACATTAAATCTTCTTCATTAGGGAAGGATTTGGGTGTTGATGTAGATAAAAATTGGGAAAAATTAAAATATAATAAAATTATTTTTTAAATGAGTTATCTTTTTAGGAATAGAAAGTGCGCCAGAATAAATTAAGCGGGAGGAGGGATAACTAGATATAGGAAGTGTGCCACGATACATTAAGTAGGAGAAAGGAGGATTTTGGTGCATAAGTTGTTTTGATGATAGGGTAGCAATTGGGTTGACAAGTTTGAAAAAGATAAATCTTAAGTTTGGTATAATTTGTTTTTTTTTGGAAGCTTGTAGAATAGATTATGAACTAATCTTTTAAAAAGGATTTGAGAAGGAAAAGATATTTACATGATATCTTTTGTACCATGCGAGGTGAAGAGAGAGAAGATAGGAAGAGATTTATGTGGAGAATAGAGAGAGAGGTAGACTTCATATTTTGTGGGTTTATTTATTTATTTTTCTTCTAAAGTGTGTTTAAAGGGAAGATGTCACCCCTCATTGTAAAAAAAAGAGAAATTGGATTTGAGTAAAGAATTCGGGTCTTATGAAAAGATCTTTTGGGGTAGACTTCATTACAGACCTAAAGCGATGGTATATTCTCTCACACATTTTATTAGTATTTTTATTTTAATTATTTCTTTCTGCATCAGTTGGTATCAGAGCCTTGAGATCCTATAGATATAGTTATAGAGAGCTTTGAACAAATATTTGATAGACTAAAAAAGGACCTAATAGAGCGTTTTAGTGAAGTAATAGAACACGGTATATGATATCTATTTCATAGATTACAATCAGAGGAAGAGGGAGAGGAACATGAATAGGTAACTCTCAATGCAGAAGATGCTGATAATTAGAAAGAAGAAAATGCGTTAGTTGTGGTGCGTGAAATACAACCATTAGATATTGAAGGATAATTCAATATTTAATTTGGCTTTCCAAAATTCGGTAGTTCAAAATTCCTTTATGAATTGTACTCTAAGTGTCTTTTTAGTTTGTTCGCTAAAAAAAAAATAGTACCAAGGAGAATGATGGGACTTCATCACCAACTTTTGAGAAGGCCTCCAAAATATTTGAGTTATATATGCTTGAGGTAGAACTTCTGTGAACTTAGAAAGAATGATGTACTTAAAAAGTAGAAAAATTCAAAATATAATTTTATTATTTTTTAAATGAGTTATCTTTTTTAGAAATAGGAATTGCAGTAGGGTTAGTTAAGTGGGAGGAGGGATTATTAGATATAAGAAATGCATCAGGATAAGTTAAGTGGGACGAGGGAGGATTTTCATACGGAGTTCTTAAGTGAGAGGATTTTGATGCATGAGTTGTTTTGATAATAGGTTAGCAATTGGGTTGGTAAGTTTTTAAAAGATAAATCTTAAGTTTAGTTTGAGTTGTTCTTTTTAGGAGGCTTTTGTGGAATAAATTAGTAACTTATCTTTTAAAAGAGATTTGGGAAGGGAAAGAGATTTACGTGATATCTTATATGTCATGTGAGGTGAAGAGAGAGAAGACAAGAAGATATTTACGTGGATAATATATATATATATATATATATATATATATATATATATACTTCATAATTTGTAGATTTATTTATTTATATATATTTAAAAGTGTGTTTAAAGGGAAGAAGTCCCTAATTATAAACAGAAGAGAATTGAATTTGAGTAAATAATTTTGGTCTTGGGAAAAAATCTTTTGGAGTGAATTATTTTACAGACCTAGAAAGAAAGTTTCCTACCCTTTATTATTATTGTTGTTTTAATTATTTCTCCCTATAAAGCGAGCTCCATTAGATATCTTAGATATGGGTTTTGGACCTAAAATCGTAAAGGTAGATTGTTGGGTTTATGTGGCCTTTAAATGCCTTAAGAGAGATTGAATAAACTATTAAATAAATGAATCATAAACTCAGTGGGAGTGTGGTCCTCTTGTGGACCATACTAGGCAAATGGAATTTACCGATACTCGGATTTGGCTTGACATGTTAGGCTAGCCGAGTTGAAAAACTCGAGGTACTTGGGCATAGAGATAAAATCGAGGAGAGTTTAGTGGAGTAAGCCCTTTATGAGATCGGAGTATGCTCGGATGAGAGCTGAGGGACTGTGTGATCCTCATGTGTAATGAATAGTCTATAGAGACTGAACTAAAACCTCATCGTTGTATCATCACGCGACATGTACATAGATAACCGTATTGAGATAATAATGCACTATTGAGGGTGAAGCATGTACATGTGCAAAAGATTACCAGTATGTACCATAGAGTCATAGTTGCATCATGGTCTAGTGGATCATGGTTTGTCTTTAGGAGAGAACCTGAAATCCACATACTGAGATTAAATCCCCTAGCCCATTGATTTACTTGGGTGGTCTAATCATGAGCCCCTGCAGTAGACTGTGGGTCATTAGAACTTCCAGGTTAGTTTTGAGAAAGCTAGTGAGGATTATGGTCCACAGTTGAAGGTGAAGTACTCATGTGCGTTGATTAAATCCTAGACCTATTCAGATTCTGATTCCTATCAAAATTAATTTTATGTTATTTGATTTTTAGAATGTTTATTTTAATTTTTGTGAATATACTGATATTTTAATTTTGTCATTTTGATTTATAAATAAAAAGAAATTCAATTTCTAAAGTTTTAAATAAACTTTGAAATTTAAAAATCCAAAAAATGAAAAAAATATTTTCTACAAATATATGAGACTCCATAATTATTGGAGGGCCATTTAATCACATGGGACAATTAGGTAGGGCCCATGAGTACCACCAAAGGGTGGCACGCCCCACCCATAGGGGATACTTCTTCTTAATAATTATGGTGAGACACATCTCATACTAGTTGGCTTTCGTTTTATGAGATAAAGCCTTCTTGCATTTAAAAGAATGAAATTAAATGGCTTTAGAATGTCTTATGGAACAAGAAGATTTTGATTAAAAAATAAGGAATGAATATTTACTACTAGAAACAATAAAGAAATATTTTCATTATTTAACTTATTTGATTGGGATAGATTTAGGAAGTGGATGATAAGGTTCTAGCACCTTCCTGAGCATCTTGATGGTGGATTTAGAGAATGGATGACTCACATCTATCATCCCACAAGTCTCATTAGATCGACGATCAAGATTTACTCCTACGATTTTATGATAAGCCCTAATGTATGAAAAACCTATAAAAGAGATCATTCTCTCTCTCAAGATCTCTACATCTCTTCTCTCTCTAAGATTAAGCTCTCTCTATCTCTCTAACCTCTATAAGGGGCACACCCCACCCTAGGTTAGCTTGACTCTCTCTCTCATGGGTTCTAGATCAAGCTAGTTGGTTTATGATTTTGGGTAGCAAAGGGATCTTCCCTTAGCTAGTAGTTTTCTCTCTCATCTCTTTGATTTGTATCTCTCATAAGGGTTAAGCCAGGGGGCTTGAATTAGACTAAAGTATTGAGACTTTAGGTGGGTGGTTCTAGATTGAGATCCATATGCATTGTTTGGGTTTTGCCATAAGAAAAAGAAATTTATAGACAGATCAAAGATCCCGAGCATTATAAGAGAGAAGAGACTCGGTATGGGGTATACGAAGCCCGGTTGAAGTAATCTTTGGTGTTTTTACTTCTTTAAAGTTTTATTTTTGTTATGTTCTTCTTTTCCCATGAAGCAAAGAGTCTAGTTTTTATTTATTTATTATTATTATGTAAAAGCTTTGTTTTAGATGGTAGGAAGTGATATCCTATATTTCTTTATTTATTTGTTTCAAGTGAAATTTAATTGTAACTAGACATTGTCAGTGATCTTACAGGTGAAATAAAAAAGAATTTTAAATATATACACCGTGCATGATCACATAGTCCTTCTTCATAGATTATCCTGAGCACCATGATCATGGAAAAAAACAAAAAAGAAAAGAAGAAAGAAAGAAAGAGGTAGTATTTTTTTTTTTTTGGGTAATTCAATGGGGAAGACAAGTCCCTATCCGTTTTTACAATAGATTGGGGAGTTACATTTTGAAGGCATGAAGATAGGCTCTTGTCCGTATTTTTAAAAGATTGGGGAGTTACATTTTGAAGGCATGGAGGGAAGTGAGATCCCATATTTCTTTATTTATTTGTTTCAAGTGAAATTTATTTATAATTGGACATTGTGAGTGATCTTGCCAGTGAAATAAAAAGAAAAAAAATTACGTATATACACCGTGCATTATCACATAGTCCTTCTTTCATAGATAATCCTGAACACCATGATCATGAAAAAAAAAAAAAAAAAGAAGAAAGAAAGGGGTAGTATTTTTCTTTTTTGGGTAATTCAATGAGGAAGACAAGCCCCTATCTATTTTTTCAATAGATTGGGGAGTTACATTTTAAAATCATGAAAATAAGCCTGTTGTTTGAATATATTGGGGAGTTACATTTTGAAGGCAATACAAGCCCCTATGTATTATTTCAATATATTAGGAAGTTATATTTTGAAAGCATTAAAATTGAAGGTGGCAATGATAGGAATGGATACCACGATGTGGTAATTGAGAGTGGAGATGCTATCACCACAATACAGCCTCTTTCTTAGAAAGAGATAGTATTCAATATTTAAAGATGACTATTTTGGACTTTACTTTTTGCCCTTTTTTAAATTTAAAATTTGTTCCGTTGCCACTGTCACAAATTATTTTAATTCTCCATAAACTTGTCACATATCATTTTAATTCTCCATAAATAATCATATCATCAACATGTTTTGAGTTGGAAAATCATGGATCTCAACCGTAAATTCATCTAGAGTGAATTAGGATTTCTTTCATATCCATAGTCATGGATTATCGTAATTCACCAATCATACCCCTTTCTATGCCATTTTTAGGAAAAAGAATTTCCAACTAAATAAGTGAAAAAAATTAGGGTGCGGTTTGTATAAAGTTGCAACCTTATTTATAGAATTAAAGTTGTAGTGCTCTACACTATCCATTTTATTTCGATGGTATAGATTTGACACATCTTTTAAAACAATATCAATACGTTACACATCTTTTAAGATAGTGTAAAATTTACACCGTCCAAATAAAATAAATGGTGTAGATTAATACAACTTTATGTCTATAAATTAAGTTGCAACCTTATATAAACTTTTTCATTACCTAAGAATGAATCTTCTTACCCCAATTTTTCTTTCCTTTCTACAAACGCCATTACACCTTTCTTTCAATCAACCCACACGTGTTCAAAGGGATTAAATCTAAACCTTCCATTCCCTCTGGAAAATCTATACCTTCACCTGATCATTTACGTTGGTTTTGTTTGAATTCATGTACTCTTCTGGCCAACCATTGTTGAAATTAGGACAAAAGCATTCTCATAGCTTTTCAAAGCATGGTTTTAGATGGGGCTTTTCTTTTAGTTGGTAGGTAAGGTTTGGTTAAGGCCACGACCCAAGAATGCCCATTTTGATTTAGGTGGATTGCATGTGGAGAATCGAACCATTTTTTATCAACCAAACTCCTATTGTTCATACAGTGGGCCCTAGTTTGACTCATAACCATTGGGTAGGGTAGGTGGGTTCAATCATTTCTAGTCGTTAAAAGTCGAGAAAAGTAGGGATGCCTGCAACTCAAGCATCATGTTTCTCGTAGAATTAGACCTAAATCATAGGTAATTAAGGTGGTGGCTGCCACAAAATGGCATCTCAAGTTCCATTTCTACTATGGGTACAGAACCCTTTTCTTACTGATCATCATCAAAGCTTTATCTTAATTAATTGGAGTCGGCTATATAATCTTGTCCTATCATTCTGCTCTATCAATGATCATACCTTCAGTATGACTATAGGTCCTCGTATACTTTCTTACCACTTTCATCCATGTCCTTTTGGGCATTCCTCTTGCTATTTTAGAGTCTTTCACTTGAATAAAATTGCACATCTTAACAAGTATTGTATTAGATCTGCACTGCACATGGTAGTCCACCTAGGTCTACTTTCCTATTGATCTACCAAAAATAAAATAAAAAATTCACGCCTCTTGCCTAAACCATATGAGGTTTTCATAAAAAAAATCTTATCAAGAATTTATCAATTATTTATTGGAGATGAATTTAACACCTTATTCATAATTTTTTATTTAATTTTAAAATACTCAAGAAAAAACACATGATTGTGAGAATAATTGCAAATAGATATAATGTTAAATAGATCATCAGGTATTTTGAAAAGTTCTCCTTTTTTATTTCAAAGCTACCAACCCAGTAAAGGAAAAGCTTAGAACCTAGCAATCCTAATGTAGATGAAGGTCAATTTTGCAGCCTTTCAAAATCAAAGCAAAAGATTTTTCAAATTCCTTTTTACGAATGTGCATGCATGGTTGCACCATCTTACCACCAAGACTTTTTCGTCCCTTTTTGTCATTGTCAATTGTAGATTTCTAGCATTTCCTGTCATCATGAGAATGGGAAGAGTTTGTTGCCAATAGTTGTCATAACATTATGAAGGAATTTTTAGTTTAGTCTCTTTTTCATTTAAGTGGAGAATTTCTTGTGTATATATGGCTTCATAACTGTGATGTAGATACGTATGAAGAAGTTGGAGCTTTGAAATTCTATTTTCTACATTTCCTTTTTATTACACCAGTTGCTGCTATTATTAGTTAGTTCAATTTCAAAATAATGACATATGAGATATGATATCCGACATCTCATTGGTTCTTGGTGCTGATTATAGGATCCTCACTTAGAACATGAATAAAAGTCTCTTGTATACCCTAGAGGCGGATGAACATTAAACTTGAGGAAAACTTTGACGGTGGACTCATTAAGGACAACGAGCGTGATATGAATAGTTGTTTATTATGCAAAGTGGATGAAGAGTTAGTTGATCATTGTTAATAGATATGGTAGTCAAATATTGAGTTTCTATATATTCAGTTGTAGTAGCCAAATATTGAGTTTTTTATTTTTATTTTTTATTTTGTTGGATTACAATTTTAATGGGATTTGTTTTTTAAAAGCAAGAGTTGTAACTATAAATATCCGGTAAACCAAAGTAATCTCATGAATAGGAATCTGGTTTACTTTATGTGGATATAGGGTCCATTGTCGAACCACGTATATCTTGTTGATCTTGTTGATTTTTCTTCTCTCTCTTTTGTCTCTATTTCTTTTACTACAAATTCTACATGGTACTAGAGCATGACAATTGATCGATAACAATCTACCGTTCAAACCGTAACTACTCAAACTCATCACTGCAATTGTGATTATTATCAGCAACCAAGTAACAACAATGACTCTTCCTCCACACAATATCATTCTTCTCCATTCCCGGACAGGTAACCCTTCTGCTTCTATATCTTCCTGTGACACTTTTTCTTGGATAATAAACTCAGGGTCTACAGATCATATGATTGGCAATTTATAATATCTATCCAACCTAAATAATAATAAAAATTTGAACAATGTGTCTATTGCCAATGGTTCATTGATTTTTACCCATGGTATTAGTAAGACTAATTTCTTCTCCAAATCCAAAATCCCAAGACTCTGAAGTTCTTTTTATGCCATCGTTTTCTTCTAACTTGTGACTTTTCAAGACCGAACAACATGGAGGAAGATTGGTGAAGGAAGACTGTCTCATGGGCTATATTTATTCAATCAGGAGAATAAGGCTTTGGTTGCCAGTCAATATAATTATGATATTAACAAATTGTGACATTGGAGATTTGGGCACCCTTCAGATAAAGTTTTGAAAATCTTAATGCCCTCTATACCTTTAAACTCTTATTTTTGTGAAGTTTACAAATTCTCAAAATAGATAAGACTTCCTTTTCAATTTTCTATGCATGTTTCAAATGAATCCTTTTATTTGATACATCCTGATGTGTGGGGACCAGCCCCAGTTGATTCTTATGCTAGCTTCAAATATTGTGTTACTTTTATTGATGATTTCTCTCGTACTACTTGGGTATATTTATTGAAATAAAAAGCAGAAGTTTTTCCTCTGTTCAAAGAGTTTTCCAAACTGATTTTCACTAAACATAATAGCAAGATTAGAATTCTGTGAACGGATATTGGCTTAGAGTATGTGAACAAAGCTTTTTTTAAGCATTTATGTAATCTTGGTATTATACATCAAACATCATGTGTTGGAACATCTAAGCAAAACGGAGTTGCCGAAAGAAAAAATAGACACATTTTAGATGCTACAAGGTCTTTGATGTTTCAGATACATGTTCCAAAAGTTTATTGATCTGAAGCTGTTTTAACCGCTTGCTATCTGATTAACATACTTTTTAGTAAAATTCTTAAGAATAGATCTGCCCTTGAAGTTTTGAAAAATAGAAAAATTGATTTGTCTCATTTGCGTATATTTAGATGTGTCTTTATATACATGCAGCTAGGCACAACCGGGATAAACTTGATAAACGTTCTAGTAGATGTATCTTTCTTGCATACTCCTCTACTCAAAAGGGATACAAATGTTATGATCCCACAACTAAAAAAATGCATATTTCTAGAGATGTTCAATTTGTTGAAATAAAGTCTTATTTTCATAACACATTGGATAGTGATTTGGAAAGTAGGACCCAGGCGAAGTGTTCAAGAGGTCATTTGCCCTTACCAGTGATGTGTCCAACACACCCAGAACAAGTCATGATGATCAATCCAAAGGTAAAGAAAGTCATGATAATCAAGTCGAAGTAGAAGATGTCTCTGAAACTCACCAAGTTGGTTTAGAAGAAGAAGACTCCATCGTGGCCCCGCTTGATCCCCCCTACGTAGGTCTTCTCGTATATCTCAACCTTCCTCTAAACTTCAAGATTTATATACTTACCATGCAATTACTTATCTTATTCAAAATCATATTTCCTATGAAAATATTGCTCCTGTCTAGTTTTCTTTCTTGAGTTTTATGTCTAATAATTCTGAGCCAGCTAATTTTCAAGATGTCATTTATCAAACTATGTTGAGGAAGGCCATGAAAGATGGGTTTCAAGCACTTGACCAAAACTATAGTTGATATATTGTCAAGTTACCTAAAGGGAAGAAAACAGTTGGATGTAGATGGGTTTTTAAAATCAAACATAATAGTGATGAGTCTGTTGAGAGACATAAGGTCAGGTTGGTGGTTAAAAGATTTACCCAGTGATTTAAAAAGCGGATCGGTGATCCGGATCGGGCACATCAAAAACCGATCCGGATTGACGAATCGGCTATCCGGATCGGGAATCGACTGCATCGGTCGGATTAAAGCTTCAAAACAATCCAAAAAAATTATTAAAATTTATTATAGATGTTTTTTTTTAGGAATCCAATAAAAAATGAGGGTACTACATTATTAACTTTCAGTTTTTTCATCAATTTGTGAATATTGAGATGCTCTTTCCTTATATAAACTTAAGTATTAAATTTGCATCACATAAAAAAAAAATCATAGCATTATCATGGATAAAATATATAATTATACATGGACTATAATAAAGAATAGACTAAATTAATGAAAGAATAGCCATTAAAATCTCGTTTTGACAAAAAACCCTAAACTAACTATAATCCAAAATTATTACAACCTAACTAATTATAATATTATATGCTAAAATTATAATTATTAGTTTACATTTTATAATTATTTTATTAGATAAATAATAACAAATTAAAAATATTTTATAATATTATCTAATTTAAAATGTATTATTGACAATTGTAAGAAAAATAGTACATTACATGATTTATAATATAAAAATTAATAAATAAAATAAAAGATTTGGTTTATCAATGTAAAAATTAATAAAATACGTATAAATTTTGGAAAAAACACTTTAATTTATTATATGCCCAAGGGGGAACAAAAATTAGCTCAAGAAGGGATAACTATTATATGGCCCAAGAGGGGATTCGAACTTAAGATGTCAAAATAAATAACATTAGTGATAACCATCATGCCTCCTTAACATATGTGTTTAAAATTGCCTATTAATAGTATATATTTACATTATGTTTTCATTTAATGATGTTTAGGAATTATCCCACATCGACGGATGAGTATTCAAATATTTTATATAAATAACTATGTAATTGAAAGATTAATGCAAATGTGAAAACACTAGGGCATCAGTGCACATGCACACGTGCATGTGCATTTCGCACTTGTGGCACACATTGGAGTGGTGTGTGTCGCACGTGTGGCACATGTGGGAGTGGTGTATGTCGCAAGTGTGGCACATGTGGGAGTGGTGTGTCGCATGTGTGACGCGTACGCACGTGTGAAGGTGTTTTTCAGGCTTGAACCGGTGCACGTGTGGGAGTGTGTACTGCTTGTGTCACACATACACATGTGTGGGAGGGGTGCATATGGCACGCATGATGCACACACGTGCGTGCATGTGTTTTGCTCAGGAACAGGGCGGTTTTCGGTTTTGTGCTGGAACCGGCATGGCCTGTGCCGATTCCTGAGTCGAACAGGGTGAGTCCGGTTCGACTCAACGATTTTTAAAGCATTGGATTTACCCAAACTTATGGAGTAGATTATAAAAAAACTTTTACACCACTTGCCAAGATGAGCAGTGTTCATGTTCATTTGTTTATTACTGTTAATGTCGGTGGTCTTTGCATCAGATGGATGTTAAAAATGTCTTCTTACATGGTGACCTTGAAGGACTCTTCCTCCAAGTCTTTCTAAAGAAAATAAAAAAGGTCTTGTATTCAAATTAAAGAAGGCTATATATGGACTTAAACAATCACCTCGGACATGGTATGTCAAACTTAGCTCAGCCTTAACGAGTGTCGAGTTTTTTAAAAGTTTAATTGATTCTTTAATGTTCACAAAAATGGAAACTTCAGGTACAATAATTGTACTCGTTTATATTGACGATATTATCATTACATATAATTATAAAGAAAGCATCTAGAAGCTTAAAAAATATCTTCACAAGAAATTTGACATCAAGGATCTTGATCAACTAAAGTATTTTCTCAGTATTGAAGTAACATATTAAAAAAATGGACTCCTCATTTCTCAAAGAAAATATGTATTAGATATGTTGAAAGAAATTGGGAAATTGGGAGTCAAACCCGTTGACACTCCTATCGATATTAATTGTAAATTTAATTCAAAAAATGGAAAACCTCTTGAAATGTGAGTCGCTTTCAGAGACTTGTGGGCAAATTGATTTATTTGACTGTGACACGACCAGATATAATGTATATGGTTAGTCTTGTGAGCCAATTTATGCATGCTCCTAGTTCATGTCATATGGAGGTTGTCAATAGGATTATCAGATATGTTAAATCGTTACCCTATAGATGTGTTTGAATGAAATCGAATAGTCATACTAATATTATTGGTTATTTTGATGCTGACTGGGCAGGTAGTCCAATTGATAGGAAGTCAACTACTGGCTATTGTACATTAGTCGGATGAAACTTAGTTATTTGGAAAAGCAAAATATAAAATATAATTGCTCAATCTAGTGCAAAGGTCGAATATAGAGCTATGACAATTACAAGTGAATTGATGTGGTTAAAATACCTACTTTGAGATATGGAGTTTTTAACAGTGATCCAATGGAGATGTTATGTGATAATCAAGCAGCTATGCATGTAGCCTCCAATCCATTTTTTCATGAAAGAACCAAACATATAGAAGTCGTTTATCACTTTGTGAGAGAAAAGGTTCAGCAAGAAATTGTTAGTAATCCTTATGCTCGAAGTGAAGACCAACTTGCAAACATGTTTACCAAAACTATTGCAAAAACAAAGTTCCATCAGATACTCTCCAAGTTGAGCTCCATATCTACGCACCAACTTGAGGGGTGTGTTAGTAATTATAGCAGCAAAATATTGTGTTGCCTATATTCCGCTGTAGTAGGTAAATATTGAGTTTTCTATTTTCTTTTATTTTGTGGGAATACAATTGTAATGAGATTTGTTTCTTAAAAAGCAAGAGTTGTAACTCTATAAATCTTTGGTAAACCAGAGTAATCCCATGAATGAAAATCTGGTTCACCCTCTTGTAAGGACCACATTTTCCTGGACTTAAGATGCTCACAATAATAGAGGTAAGTGAAGGAAGCACACGCCCGGCACAAAGGAAGAAGGCGTACTGCCGTGCATGTAAAAGCTAACATTGCGTGCGTAAGGAGCATCACCGCGAGTGTATTGCCATCTGGAGCATCGTCGCGAGTGTAGCACCGTCTGGGGCATCACTGCAAGTGTAGCACTGTCTAAAGCATCACGAGTGTCGCACCATTTGAAGCATCACCCCTAGTATATCACCATCAGGAGCGTCGCCGCTAATGTAGCACCGTCTGGAGCATCGCCGCGAGTGTAGCGTTGTCTGGAGCATTACCGCGAGTGTATCATCATCTGGAGCATTGTCGTGAGTGTAGCGCCATCTAGAGCATCGCCGCGAGTGTAGCGCTGTTTGGAGCATCACCGCGAGTGTAGCACCATCTGGAGCATTGCCTTGAATGTAACGTCATATGGAGCATCACTGCTAGTGTAGCGTCGTCTAGAGCACTGTCGCAAGTGTAAAGCCGTCTGGAGCATCGCCGCAAGTGTAGCACCATCTAAAGTATCACCGCGAGTGTAGCGTCGTCTGGAGCATTGCCACGAGTGTAGCGTCATATGGAGCATCGCCGCGAGTGTAGCGTCGTCTGGAGTATCGTCGCACATGAAGCGAGCATAGCGCTGTGAGTGAAAAGCGATGAGGTGACTGCTGTCGTACCTGTCAGTGACGCATCTGTCAGAGCCATATGTGTCATTGCCAAACTTGTCGTGTCGTGCATGACAGTCACATGGTTCCCACCTACCCCTGGATACTCAAAGCCCTCTCCCCTTCCATCTCACTGACATTTTGCCCTCACTCTCTCTCTCTCTCTAGAGCCCAAGGTTAGAGTTCTTCGCTACTGCCGTTGGGACGCCATTGCTTGGAGCTCGAAGTGGCCTGCGAGTGAGAGTTGTGGAGGCGATGTGAACATAAGGATTAGTAGGTCTAGCTCCTCTCCATCGACAAATTGTAGGGATTGATTTGAGCATTAGTAGTGGGTAAAATGATGGGAGCAAGCATGCAAGTTTGAATGGGGTAGATGAGATTGGAAATGCTAGATTCGTGTCTCTAATGCCATGGTTGTTTGAGCAGTACAAATGAACTTGTTAGCTACGAAAATCTCTACCGTAGTTCTCTTGTGTGACTAGTGTACAATGAATATGGTTTTGCATTAAAGATTGTCTTGGGTTGTGAATTGCTAAGTGTTCTTTGAAGTATGCCAAGCTTGAGAATGAGATTTTCCAAAACTGTGACTGTTCTTGCATCACATTTTTCAGTAACCAAACAATATCCAAACATGCTCAAACTGATTTTAAATAAAAGATATGATTGTCTATTTTAATCGTACTTTTTACACAATTTCAAAAGTGTGCATGGATTAAGAGATACGCTCTAAAATATGGAGGTGTGTCACTGCCACAATTGCAGGAATTCCAGCAATTGTCATGTACTTTACACCAAGCTTTTGACCTAGCAAACGACGTTCAAATGTTTTCAAACTTCCTTCGTTTGAAAGATATCCAAGTAATTTAAGGTTCCATATCAAACTCATTTTGAAATTTCCCCATAGATTGGGAGATATGCCCCGAAATGTTAAGGTATGTCGCTGCCATCAGTTGCAGGGAACTCCAGCAACTGTCACATGTGTGGTGTCATGCCTTTGATCTGTTAAACAATTTCCAAATGTCTCTGAACCACTGATATTTGAAATATATATGAGTGAACTTAAAGTTGAATGTTTAAATCATTTTGGAATCCTCCCTAGATTGGCAGTTACACCTTCGAGAAAGGGGGTATGTCACTGTTATTTAACACCGAGATTTTTAGATTTGTGCCCGTTTTAGAAATAAACTGTTTTGCACTTAAACTATGCCCAAATGTGTTTGAAGCACTTTCAGATGAGCCTTAGGTGAGTCCATTTCGAAATTGTCTTTGAGATCATGCTAAAACCTGCCACTGCTTGAGAATAGCACTTCTTTTCGTACAAAAATGTCACAACTATGGATGTGATAAAATGATACTCTTTCTGATTGAACTATTCATTGATCGATTTAAATGACCAAGTGTTATGAGTAATTATTGATGAACATAAATGCTATAGGATGGTCTCCTTGTGATGAATACTACAAGTTAATTGCCCTGGAATCATGTGTATAATGCTATGTGAACATGCTATAAGTGATGACTGATAAGTACAAATGCCATATGGTAGCTCAATAATAAGTGTTATGTGATAAATGTCGTAACACCAACGAGACAAGTGTCATAAATGTTGATTGATGAGTATAAGTGCAACTTGATATTGCTATTGTGATGGATGTTTCATGCTAAGTGTTTTAGTGTTTCATGACAACTGTATATTTGTGAACAAGATTGAAACTTTGCTTGATGAGACTGGAATTACCTGTTAGGAAGTAACGACTAAGTATGAGAAAATTTAATGCTTGAACATGTTATAGTACCACGATATATTGTGATATTGACCACTGCGCAATGGGTCACCCATTGGTAGTGGGCACTATTTTATTCTGATATTGTGATAATGGTCACTACGCAATGGAATACCTATTGTTAACGTGACTGATGCGATTAGCATTTTGAGAACCCTTGGCATGCTTTGTGCGTATTGCATGGACCAGATTGAGATTGAGGGGTACCTGCTTTGAGAGTATTGCAGGACCTGCCTATGTGACTAATGCCAATGAGGTGCATGCTTTGTGCATATTGCATGACCAAGATTGAGATTGAGGGGTGCCTGCTTTGAGAGCATTGCAGGGACTGCCTATGTGACTGATGCCCGTGAGGTACATGCTTTGTGCGTATTGCATGACCAAGTTTGAGATTGAGGACTGTCTGCTTTGAGAGTATTACAGGGCCTGCCTAT